>NC_092106.1:50615846-50699700 GCF_045679555.1 Salvelinus alpinus
ACTACTTACAAAAAGAAAACCAGCCCCGTCGAGGACCAGGATGTCTTGCTCCCAGACAGGCTAAACAACTTTTTTGCCCGCTTTGAGGACAATACAGTGCCACTGACACGGCCCCCTACCAAAACCTGCGGGCTCTCCTTCACTGCAGCCGAGGTGAGTAAAACATTTAAACGTGTTAACCCTCGCAAGGCTGCAGGCCCAGACGGCATTCCCAGCCGCGTCCTCAGAGCATGCGCAGACCAGCTGGCTGGTGTGTTTACGGACATATTCAATCAATCCTTATCCCAGTCTGCTGTTCCCACATGCTTCAAGAGGGCCACCATTGTTCCTGTTCCCAAGAAAGCTAAGGTAACTGAGCTAAACGACTACCGCCCCGTAGCACTCACTTCCGTCATCATGAAGTGCTTTGAGAGACTAGTCAAGGACCATATCACCTCCACCCTACCGGACACCCTAGACCCACTCCAATTTGCTTACCGACCCAATAGGTCCACAGACGACGCAATCACACTGCCCTAACCCATCTGGACAAGAGGAATACCCATGTGAGAATGCTGTTCATCGATTACAGCTCAGCATTTAACACCATAGTACCCTCCAAACTCGTCATCAAGCTCGAGACCCTGGGTCTCGACCCCGCCCTGTGCAACTGGGTCCTGGACTTCCTGACGGGCCGCCCCCAGGTGGTGAGGGTAGGTAACAACATCTCCACCCCGCTGATCCTCAACACTGGGGCCCCACAAGGGTGCGTTCTGAGCCCTCTCCTGTACTCCCTGTTCACCCACGACTGCGTGGCCATGCACGCCTCCAACTCAATCATCAAGTTTGCGGATGACACTACAGTGGTAGGCTTGATCACCAACAACGACGAGACGGCCTACAGGGAGGAGGTGAGGGCCCTCGGAGTGTGGTGTCAGGAAAATAACCTCATACTCAACGTCAACAAAACAAAGGAGATGATTGTGGACTTCAGGAAACAGCAGAGGGAGCACCCCCCTATCCACATCGACGGGTCAGTAGTGGAGAAGGTGGAAAGTTTTAAGTTCCTCGGTGTACACATCACGGACAAACTGAACTGGTCCACCCACACAGACAGCGTTGTGAAGAAGGCGCAGCAGCGCCTCTTCAACCTCAGGAGGCTGAAGAAATTCGGCTTGTCACCAAAAGCACTCACAAACTTCTACAGATGCACAATCGAGAGCATCCTGTCGGGCTGTATCACCGCCTGGTACGGCAACTGCTCCGCCCACAACCGTAAGGCTCTCCAGAGGGTAGTGAGGTCTGCAGAACGCATCACCAGGGGCAAACTACCTGCCCTCCAGGACACCTACACCACCCGATGTCACAGGAAGGCCATAAAGATCATCAAGGACAACAACCACCCAAGCCACTGCCTGTTCACCCCGCTATCATCCAGAAGGCGAGGTCAGTACAGGTGCATCAAAGCAGGGACCGAGAGACTGAAAAACAGCTTCTATCTCAAGGCCATCAGACTGTTAAACAGCCACCACTAACATTTAGCGGCCGCTGCCAACATACTGACTCAACTCCAGCCACTTTAAAAATGGGAATTGATGGAAATTATGTAAAAATGTACCACTAGCCACTTTAAGCAATGCCACTTAATACAATGTTTACATACCCTACATTACCCATCTCATATGTATATATACTGTACTCTATATCATCTACTGCATCTTGCCATCTTTATGCAATACATGTACCACTAGCCACTTTAAACTATGCCACTTTATGTTTACATACCCTACAGTACTCATCTCATATGTATATACCGTACTCTATACCATCTACTGCATCTGCCATGCCGTTCTGTACCACCACTCATCCATATATCTTTATGTACATATTCTTTATCCCTTACACTTGTGTGTGTGTAAGGTAGTAGTGTGGAATTGTTAGGTTAGATTACTGTTGGTTATTACTGCATTGTCGGAACTAGAAGCACAAGCATTTCGCTACACTCGCATTAACATCTGCTAACCATGTGTATGTGACTAATAAAATTTGATTTGATTTGATTTGACTTTAGACCAGAGCCCTATTCCCTATGTAGTACACTACTTTAGACCAGAGCCCTATGTAGTGCACTACTTTAGACCAGAACCCTATTCCCTATATAGTACACTACTTTAGACCAGGGGGCATATGCACACAGCATAAAAGTATTTATAAACTGGGTGGTTCGAACCCTGAATGCTGATTGGCTGAAAGCCGTGGTATATCAGACCGTATACCACGAGTATGACAAAACATGTATTTTTACTGCTCTAATTACGTTGGTAACCAGTTTATAATAGCCACAAGGCACCTCGGGGGAGTTTGTGGTATATGGCCAATATACCACGGCTAATGGCTGTATCCAGGCTGTACTCTGTGTTGCGTTGTGTGTAAGAACAGCCCTTAGCCGTGGTATATTGGTCATATACCACACCTCCTCTGGCCTTACTGTTTAAATATACTCCTGACATACATCCAACTCTCACTACAGCATGATTGTCCTTTGTCTGACAGAGACAGTATGAAATCTACTCCAATAAGAAGTATGGGACACGACACAATAGAACCCTATTGCTCAAATTCACAGCTATCATGACAATGGTCTGACCTGGGCTGTAGACTAACCTGGGCTGTAGTCTGACCTGGGCTGTAGTCTGACCTGGGCTGTAGACTAACCTGGGCTGTAGTCTGACCTGGGCTGTAGTCTGACCTGGGCTGTTGACTGACCTGGGCTGTAGTCTGACCTGGGCTGTAGTCTGACCTGGGCTGTAGTCTGACCTGGGCTGTAGTCTGACCTGGGCTGTGGACTGACCTGGGCTGTAGTCTGACCTGGGCTGTAGACTAACCTGGGCTGTAGTCTGACCTGGGCTGTAGACTAACCTGGGCTGTAGTCTGACCTGGGCTGTAGTCTGACCTGGGCTGTAGTCTGACCTGGGCTGTAGTCTGACCTGGGCTGTAGACTAACCTGGGCTGTAGTCTGACCTGGGCTGTGGTCTGACCTGGGCTGTAGTCTGACCTGGGCTGTGGACTGACCTGGGCTGTAGTCTGACCTGGGCTGTGGTCTGACCTGGGCTGTAGACTGACCTGGGCTGTAGTCTGACCTGGGCTGTAGTCTGACCTGGGCTGTAGTCTGACCTGGGCTGTAGACTAACCTGGGCTGTGGTCTGACCTGGGCTGTGGTCTGACCTGGGCTGTAGTCTGACCTGGGCTGTAGTCTGACCTGGGCTGTAGTCTGACCTGGGCTGTAGTCTGACCTGGGCTGTAGTCTGACCTGGGCTGTGGACTGACCTGGGCTGTAGTCTGACCTGGGCTGTAGTCTGACCTGGGCTGTAGTCTGACCTGGGCTGTGGACTGACCTGGGCTGTGGACTGACCTGGGCTGTGGTCTGACCTGGGCTGTAGACTGACCTGGGCTGTAGACTGACCTGGGCTGTAGTCTGACCTGGGCTGTAGTCTGACCTGGGCTGTAGTCTGACCTGGGCTGTGGACTGACCTGGGCTGTGGACTGACCTGGGCTGTGGACTGACCTGGGCTGTGGTCTGACCTGGGCTGTAGACTGACCTGGGCTGTAGACTGACCTGGGCTGTAGTCTGACCTGGGCTGTAGTCTGACCTGGGCTGTAGTCTGACCTGGGCTGTGGACTGACCTGGGCTGTGGACTGACCTGGGCTGTAGTCTGACCTGGGCTGTAGTCTGACCTGGGCTGTAGTCTGACCTGGGCTGTAGTCTGACCTGGGCTATGGACTGACCTGGGCTGTAGTCTGGCCTGGGCTGTAGTCTGACCTGGGCTGTAGTCTGACCTGGGCTGTAGTCTGACCTGGGCTGTAGTCTGACCTGGGCTGTAGTCTGACCTGGGCTGTAGTCTGACCTGGGCTGTAGTCTGACCTGGGCTGTAGTCTGACCTGGGCTGTAGTCTGACCTGGGCTGTAGTCTGACCTGGGCTGTAGTCTGACCTGGGCTGTGGTCTGACCTGGGCTGTGGTCTGCTTCAAACAGTATCATGTCTAGAGTCACCGTGTTCACCACCGTACATTGATTTACAACAACGACTTGAATTAGTGGTGCTTACGTAATGTATTTAATGTTACTATGGCTACTGTTCTGGAACAGAAAACATCATGTATTTAATGTTACTATGGCTACTGTGTTGAAACAGAATACATGATGTATTTAATGTTACTATGGCTACTGTTCTGGAAAAGAACGCATCATGTATTTAATGTTACTATGGCTACTGTTCTGGAACAGAACGCATCATGTATTTAATGTTACTATGGCTACTGTTCTGGAACAGAATACATCATGTATTTAATGTTACTATGGCTACTGTGTTGGAACAGAATACATCATGTATTTAATGTTACTATGGCTACTGTTCTGGAACAGAATGCATCATGTTTTTAATGTTACTATGGCTACTGTGTTGGAACAGAATACATAATGTATTTAATGTTACTATGGATACTGTTCTGGAACAGAATGCATCATGTATTTAATGTTACTATGGCTACTGTGTTGGAACAGAATACATCATGTATTTAATGTTACTATGGCTACTGTTCTGGAACAGAATGCATCATGTATTTAATGTTACTATGGCTACTGTGTTGGAACAGAATACATCATGTATTTAATGTTACTATGGCTACTGTTCTGGAACAGAATGCATCATGTATTTAATGTTACTATGGCTACTGTGTTGGAACAGAATACATCATGTATTTAATGTTACTATGGCTACTGTTCTGGAACAGAATGCATCATGTATTTAATGTTACTATGGCTACTGTTCTGGAACAGAACGCATAATGTATTTAATGTTACTATGGCTACTGTTCTGGAACAGAATACATCATGTATTTAATGTTACTATGGCTACTGTTCTGGAACAGAAGACACCATGTATTTAATGTTACTATGGCTACTGTGTTGGAACAGAATACATCATGTATTTAATGTTACTATGGCTACTGTGTTGGAACAGAATACATCATGTATTTAATGTTACTATGGCTACTGTGTTGGAACAGAATACATCATGTATTTAATGTTACTATGGCTACTGTGTTGGAACAGAATACATCATGTATTTAATGTTACTATGGCTACTGTGTTGGAACAGAATACATCATGTATTTAATGTTACTATGGCTACTGTTCTGGAACAGAATACATAATGTATTTAATGTTACTATGGCTACTGTTCTGGAACAGAATACATAATGTATTTAATGTTACTATGGCTACTGTGTTGGAACAGAATACATCATGTATTTAATGTTACTATGGCTACTGTTCTGGAACAGAATACATCATGTATGTAATGTTACTATGGCTACTGTGTTGGAACAGAATACATCATGTATTTAATGTTACTATGGCTACTGTTCTGGAACAGAATGCATCATGTATTTAATGTTACTATGGCTACTGTGTTGGAACAGAATACATCATGTATTTAATGTTACTATGGCTACTGTTCTGGAACAGAATGCATCATGTATTTAATGTTACTATGGCTACTGTGTTGGAACAGAATACATCATGTATTTAATGTTACTATGGCTACTGTTCTGGAACAGAATGCATCATGTATTTAATGTTACTATGGCTACTGTGTTGGAACAGAATACATCATGTATTTAATGTTACTATGGCTACTGTGTTGGAACAGAATACATCATGTATTTAATGTTACTATGGCTACTGTTCTGGAACAGAATACATCATGTATTTAATGTTACTATGGATACTGTTCTGGAACAGAATACATCATGTATTTAATGTTACTATGGATACTGTTCTGGAACAGAATACATCATGTATTTAATGTTACTATGGCTACTGTTCTGGAACAGAATACATCATGTATTTAATGTTACTATGGCTACTGTTCTGGAACAGAATGCATCATGTATTTAATGTTACTATGGCTACTGTTCTGGAACAGAACGCATAATGTATTTAATGTTACTATGGCTACTGTTCTGGAACAGAATACATCATGTATTTAATGTTACTATGGCTACTGTTCTGGAACAGAAGACACCATGTATTTAATGTTACTATGGCTACTGTTCTGGAACAGAAGACACCATGTATTTAATGTTACTATGGCTACTGTGTTGGAACAGAATACATCATGTATTTAATGTTACTATGGATACTGTTTTGGAACAGAATACATAATTTATTTAATGTTACTATGGCTACTGTTCTGGAACAGAATACATCATGTATTTAATGTTACTATGGCTACTGTGTTGGAACAGAATACATAATATATTTAATGTTACTATGGCTACTGTGTTGGAACAGAATACATCATGTATTTAATGTTACTATGGCTACTGTGTTGGAACAGAATACATCATGTATTTAATGTTACTATGGCTACTGTTCTGGAACAGAATACATCATGTATTTAATGTTACTATGGCTACTGTGTTGGAACAGAATACATCATGTATTTAATGTTACTATGGCTACTGTTCTGGAACAGAACGCATAATGTATTTAATGTTACTATGGCTACTGTTCTGGAACAGAATACATAATGTATTTAATGTTACTATGGCTACTGTTCTGGAACAGAACGCATAATGTATTTAATGTTACTATGGCTACTGTTCTGGAACAGAAGACACCATGTATTTAATGTTACTATGGCTACTGTTCTGGAACAGAATACATCATGTATTTAATGTTACTATGGCTACTGTTCTGGAACAGAATACATAATGTATTTAATGTTACTATGGCTACTGTGTTGGAACAGAATACATCATGTATTTAATGTTACTATGGCTACTGTTCTGGAACAGAAGACACCATGTATTTAATGTTACTATGGCTACTGTTCTGGAACAGAAGACACCATGTATTTAATGTTACTATGGCTACTGTTCTGGAACAGAATACATAATGTATTTAATGTTACTATGGCTACTGTGTTGGAACAGAATACATCATGTATTTAATGTTACTATGGCTACTGTTCTGGAACAGAATACATCATGTATGTAATGTTACTATGGCTACTGTGTTGGAACAGAATACATCATGTATTTAATGTTACTATGGATACTGTGGCTATTTAATGCTACTAACTCTGTTGGAACAGGTAAAGGCAGTCAGTTCTGGAGTAGTACTGACTAAATTAGGCCTAAACATCAAATAGAATATATTCTCTAACGTCTATAACGTGACATTCACATGTTTCAGGCACGTCCAGGGACAGACAACTATTCTACAACACTGATGGCCAGTTCCCCGGACACAGATTGAGTTGTAGTCCTGAACTAAACTCTCCTTAGTCCAGCACTAGGCTTCATCTGTCTTTTGGAAACTCTCCTTAGTCCAGCACTAGGCTTCATCTGTCTTTTGGAAACTGTCCCGGAGTGCACCAACAGAGGGTTGCCAGTTCAGTACCTGGAACTCCAGCATCTCCAGCCTCTTGTCTGTGAACTCAAACAGAGCCAGGGTGGTCTTCATCACGTACAGAGAGTTCACCATGTACGTTGCCATGTCTGCTGTACCGAGGTTACTGGCTGACACTGTACACAGCTGGAGCAGGGGGTCCAGGATACAAGACAACACCTAGCAGACAGACAGACAGAGACAGAGAGAGAGAACAGGTTACTGGCTGACACTGTACACAGCTGGAGCAGGGGGTCCAGGATACAAGACAACACCTAGCAGACAGACAGACAGAGACAGAGAGAGAGAACAGGTTACTGGCTGACACTGTACACAGCTGGAGCAGGGGGTCCAGGATACAAGACAACACCTAGCAGACAGACAGACAGAGACAGAGAGAGAGAACAGGTTACTGGCTGACACTGTACACAGCTGGAGCAGGGGGTCCAGGATACAAGACAACACCTAGCAGACAGACAGACAGAGACAGAGAGAGAGAACAGGTTACTGGCTGACACTGTACACAGCTGGAGCAGGGGGTCCAGGATACAAGACAACACCTAGCAGACAGACAGACAGAGACAGAGAGAGAGAACAGGTTACTGGCTGACACTGTACACAGCTGGAGCAGGGGGTCCAGGATACAAGATAACACCTAGCAGACAGACAGACAGAGACAGAGAGAGAACAGGTTACTGGCTGACACTGTACACAGCTGGAGCAGGGGGTCCAGGATACAAGACAACACCTAGCAGACAGACAGACAGAGACAGAGAGAGACAGAGAGAGAGAGAGAACAGGTTACTGGCTGACACTGTACACAGCTGGAGCAGGGGGTCCAGGATACAAGACAACACCTAGCAGACAGACAGACAGAGACAGAGAGAGAGACAGAGAGAGAACAGGTTACTGGCTGACACTGTACACAGCTGGAGCAGGGGGTCCAGGATACAAGACAACACCTAGCAGGCAGGCAGGCAGGCAGGCAGGCAGGCAGGCAGGCAGGCAGGCAGGCAGGCAGGCAGGCAGGCAGGCAGGCAGGCTTTCCGGCAGGCAGGCAGGCTTTCCGGCAGGCAGGCAGGCAGGCAGGCAGGCAGACAGACAGAAAGACAGGAGAAAGAAAGAAAGAAAGGACCCGAGGGCAGAGGACATGACCTGAGGGGCAGAGGACATGACCTGAGGGGCAGAGGACATGACCTGAGGGGCAGAGGACATGACCTGAGGGGCAGAGGACATGACCTGAGGGGCAGAGGACATGACCTGAGGGCAGAGGACATTACCTGAGCGAAGTCAGCCTGGCGAGCGTCCAGAGGAACTACAGAGGAGTCATGAGAGGCCAACACCTCCCTCAGGAGAGCCAGGGTCTGGGTCAGAGAGGAGGTGGGACCCAGGTCTGGAGGGGGGAGCTCCACCTGGAGGGGGAAGAGCAGTCGGTTAGAGGGAGAAGGAGGAGGAGAGGGAGGGGTAGGAGGAGGTGGGGTTAGAGGGAGGGGTAAGAAGAGAGGGAGGGGTAGGAGGAGGGGTAGAAGGAGGATGGGTAGAGGGAGGAGGGGTAGGGAGGGGTAGGAAGACGGGTAGGAGGGACGGGTAGGAGAAGAGAGGGGTAGGAGGAGGAGTTGTAGGAGGAGGGAGGGGTAGGAGGAGGGTTAGAGGGAGGGGTAGGAAGAGAGGGAGGGGTATGAGGAGGGAGGGGTAGGATGAGAGGGAGGGGTAGGAGGGGTAGGATGAGAGGGAGGGGTATGAGGAGGTGGGGGTTAGAGGGAGGGGTAGGAGGAGAGGGAGGGTTAGGAGGAGAGGGAAGGGTAGGAGGAGGGAGGGGTAGGAGGAGGGGGGTCAGAGGGAGGAGGAGGAGGGGGGTTAGGAGGAGAGGGGGGGGGGGTAGGAGGGAGGGGTAGGAGGAGGGGGGGTAGAAGGGGTAGGAGGAAGGAGGGTAGGAGGGAGGGGTAGGAGGAGGGGTAGGAGGAGGAGGGGTAGGAGGGAGGGGTAGGAGGAGGAGGGGTAGGAGGAGGGGTAGGAGGAGGAGGGTTAGAGGGAGGGATAGGAGGAGGAGGGGTAGGAGGAGGAGGGTTAGAGGGAGGGATAGGAGGAGGAGGGGTAGGAGGGAGGGGTAGGAGAGAGGGGTAGGAGGAGGGGTAGGAGGGAGGGGTAGGAGGAGGAGGGGTAGGAGGAGGGGTAGGAGGAGGAGGGTTAGAGGGAGGGATAGGAGGAGGAGGGGTAGGAGGAGGAGGGTTAGAGGGAGGGATAGGAGGAGGAGGGGTAGGAGGAGGAGGGTTAGAGGGAGGGATAGGAGGAGGAGGGGTAGGAGGGAGGGGTAGGAGGGAGGGGTAGGAGGAGGGGGGGTAGGAAGGAGGGGTTAGAGACACAATTCAACCACTTAAGCTACAGTTCCTCCTTCATAGATACCATGCTCCTCCCTCCACCGCTCTCCTCCCTCCCTCTCCCTCTCTACCCCTTTCCATCTCGCCCCTCCCTCTCCATCTCGCCCCTCTCCTCTCTCTCCCTCTCCTCTCCTCTCTCTCTCTACCCCTCTCCATCTCGCCCCTCTCCTCTCTCCACCCCTCTCCTCCCTCCATCTCCCCTCCCTCCATCTCCCCTCTCCATCTCTCCCCTCCCTCCAGCTCTCCCCTCCCTCCAGCTCTCCCCTCTCCATCTCCCCATCTAATACATGTGATTAGTAAAAGTCAGTGTCCCTGGTATTAGCTGGTGTGGAGAAGGTAACGAGGTAGCAGCCTAACCCAGGGCCAATAGATTAGAGAGGTGTTGAGGGTCGTTACTGTGATTCATGCTATTGATCTGATAGCAGCTAGTGTCGTTTGGACCGAGACCTGTCCGTGATCCGGGATATTTGGACTCCAATTTGAGGAAACGGACTGCTGTTTCTCAGTCCCGACTAGTAACTACCAGCTCTCCTCACAAACGGTTTACATAGGCCGTGTCCCAAATAGTGACCTCATTCCCTATATAGGGCACTACTTTACACCAAAGCCCTGTGGGCCCTGGACCAAAAGTAGTGCTCTATATAGTGAGTTAGGGAGCCATTTAGGTCTACATGTCTTACAGGAAAAGGCCTGTTGTCTGTGAGGGTTGAGAAACAAACATGTTTCTCCACATCCTATTGAACTACTACTGCACCAGCATTAGCTTGGCACAGGAACACTTTTTGTTGTCTAAATAGAAAATGTGGAAGTTGGACCATCATGCATGTACACAGCATGTACACAGCATGTACACAGCATGTACATCTTGAGCCAGGCCCAGCCACTGGGGAGCCAGGCCCAGCCACTGGAGAGCCAGGCCCAGCCACTGGGGAGCCAGGCCCAGCCACTGGGGAACCAGGCCCAGCCACTGGGGAGCTAGGCCCACTGGGGAACCAGGCCCAGCCACTGTGGCACCAGGCCCAGCCACTGGGGAGCCAGGCCCAACCACTGGGGAGCCAGGCCCAGCCACTGGGGAGCCAGGCCCAGCCACTGGGGAGCCAGGCCCACCCACTGGGGAGCCAGGCCCAGCCACTGGGGAACCAGGCCCATCCACTGGGGAGCCAGGCCCAGCCACTGGGGAGCCAGGCACAGCCACTGGGGAGCCAGGCACAGCCACTGTGGCACTAGGCCCAGCCAATCAGAATGAGTTTTTCCCCAAAGAAAGAGCTTTATTACAGACAGAAATCCCCCCCCCCCCCCCGACCCAGGTCTGCGGTTGTGAGGCCGGTTGGACGTACAGCAAAATTCTTTAAAAAGACGTTGGGGGTGGCTTATGGTAGAGAAATGAACATTCAATTCTCTGGCACCAGCTCTGGTGGATATTCCTGCAGTCAGCATGCCAATTGCACGCTCCCTCAAAACTTGAGACATCTGTGGCATTATGTTGTGTGACAAAACTGCACATTTTAAAGTGGCCTTTTATTGTCCCCCAGCACAAGGTGCACCTGTGTAATGATCATGCTGTTCAATCAGCTTGTTGATATGCCACACCTGTCAGGTGGATGGATCATCTTGGCAAAGGAGAAATGCTCACTAACATGGATGTAAATACATTTGCACACACAATTGGAGGGAAAAACCTTTTCTGTGTGGATATAATATTTCTGGGATGTTTTACTTCAACTCTTTACATGTTGCGTTTATATTTTTGTTCAGTGTACAAACTGTTCATCTCTGTACATGTTCACTGATCGTATTCATACAACAAAATACTGAGATAGGTGATCGGGCCGTATCCATCAGAGCAACAAAGAAAAAGCTCTATATGCGATCTTTAATAAAGTCATGTTTAGTTTATGAGTGATAACAAACGCCCACCTTGTCCATGAGCCTGCTAGCGTGGAGACTGAGACTGTTGAAAAACATCTTCTTGCTTAGGATGTGCATCTCTTCTATGGTCATCAGCAGGGAGGCTACACTGGTGCCCACGATACAACTATGAGAGAGAAAGAGAGAGAGAGAGAAAGAGAAAGAGAGACAGAGAGAGAGAGAGAGACATAGAGAGAGAGAGAGAGAGAGAGAGAGAGAGAGAGAGAGAGAGAGAGAGAGAGAGAGAGAGAGAGAGAGAGAGAGAGAGAGAGAGAGAGAGAGAGAGAGAGAGACAGAGAGAGAGAGACAGAGAGACAGACAGACAGAGAGACAGAGAGACAGAGAGACAGATAGAGACAGAGAGACAGAGGCAGAGAGACAGAGACAGACAGAGACAGAGAGAGACAGACAGACAGACAGACAGACAGACAGACAGACAGACAGACAGACAGACAGACAGACAGACAGAGAGAGAGAGAGAGAGAGAGAGAGAGAGAGAGAGAGAGAGAGAGACAGAGAGAGAGAGAGAGACAGAGAGAGACAGAGACAGAGAGAGACAGAGAGAGACAGAGAGAGAGAGAGAGAGAGAGAGAGAGAGAGAGAGAGACAGACAGACAGACAGAGACAGAGAGAGAGAGAGAGAGACAGACAGAGACAGAGAGAGAGAGAGAGAGAGAGAGAGAGAGAGAGAGAGAGAGAGAGAGAGACAGAGAGAGACAGAGAGAGACAAAGAGAGACAGAGAGAGAGAGAGAGAGAGAGAGAGAGACAGAGAGGGCATCATTGAACAGTGAACTCTAAATGAACACCACTGTATAAAGGCGTATAGAGGCATTTAGAGAGATGAGAGATGGTATCAAACCACCTTGACCAGATTACTGTCATGTGATCTTGGTGTTTTGGGGGGGTTTGGGACAGGGCTTATTGGGGTGATGTGTGGCTACCTGATGGTGTGATGGTATAACTTAAGCCGGGTTAGGGTCAGGTTCAGAGGTCAGGTTCAGAGGTCAGGTTCAGAGGTCAGGTTCAGAGGTCAGGGGTTAGGTTCAGAGGTCAGGTTCAGAGGTCAAATCAAAGTTTATTTGTCACGTGCGCCGAATACAACAGGTGTAGTAGACCTTACAGTGAAATGCTTACTTACAGGCTCTAACCAATAGTGCAAAACATATATTAGGTGAACAATAGGTAAGTAAAGAAATAAAACAACAGTAAAAAGACAGGCTATATACAGTAGAGAGGCTATATACAGTAGCGAGGCTATATACAGTAGAGAGGTTATATACAGTAGCGAGGCTATATACAGTAGAGAGGTTATATACAGTAGAGAGGTTATATACAGTAGAGAGGCTATATACAGTAGAGAGGCTATATACAGTAGCGAGGCTATATACAGTAGAGAGGCTATATACAGTAGAGAGGCTATATACAGTAGCGAGGCTACATACAGACACTGGTTAGTCAGGCTGATTGAGGTAGTATGTACATGTAGATATGGTTAAAGTGACTGTGCATATATGATGAACAGAGTAGCAGTAGCGTAAAAGAGGGGTTGGGGGGGGGGGTACACAATGCAAATAGTCTGGGTAACCATTTGATGACCTGTTCAGGAGTCTTATGGCTGTTGAGAAGCCTTTTTGTCCTAGACTTGGCACTCCGGTACCGCTTGCCATACGGTAGTAGAGAGAACAGTCTATGACTGGGGTGGCTGGGGTCTTTGACAATTCCTAGGGCCTTCCTCTGACACCGCCTGGTATAGAGGTCCTGGATGGCAAGCAGCTTAGCCCCAGTGATGTACTGGGCCGTACGCACTACCCTCTGTAGTGCCTTGGGGGTTAGGGTCAGGGGTTAGGTTCAGAGGTCAGGTGCAGGGGTTAGGTTCAGAGGTCAGGGTGCTACCTACCTGATGGTGTGGTGGTAGAACTTGAGCAGGTTGGACAGCTTGTAGAGTAGAACAGAACCCGGCTCAGCCAAGATTCCCTGCTCCAGACGCACCTGGAAGAGAAGCCATTTTATCTTTAGCATTTATCCCAGGACAGAATGTTTATCCAGTAGTATTTATCCCAGGACAGAATGTCTATTCAGTAGTATTTATCCCAGGACAGAATGTTTATCCAGTAGTATTTATCCCAGGACAGAATGTTTATCCAGTAGCATTTATCCCAGGACAGTCAGTCTATTCAGTAGTATTTATCCCAGGACAGAATGTTTATCCAGTAGTATTTATCCCAGGACAGAATGTTTATCCAGTACCATTTATCCCAGGACAGTCAGTCTATTCAGTAGTATTTATCCCAGGACAGAATGTTTATCCAGTAGTATTTATCCCAGGACAGAATGTTTATCCAGTAGCATTTATCCCAGGACAGTCAGTCTATTCAGTAGTATTTATCCCAGGACAGAATGTTTATCCAGTAGTATTTATCCCAGGACAGAATGTTTATCCAGTAGTATTTATCCCAGGACATAATGTTTATCCAGTAGTATTTATCCCAGGACAGAATGTTTATCCAGTAGTATTTATCCCAGGACAGAATGTTTATCCAGTAGTATTTATCCCAGGACAGTCAGTCTCTTCAGTAGTATTTATCCCAGGACAGAATGTTTATCCAGTAGTATTTATCCCAGGACAGAATGTTTATCCAGTAGCATTTATCCCAGGACAGAATGTCTATCCAGTAGTATTTATCCCAGGACAGTCAGTCTCTTCAGTAGTATTTATCCCAGGACAGAATGTTTATCCAGTAGTATTTATCCCAGGACAGAATGTTTATCCAGTAGCATTTATCCCAGGACAGTCAGTCTATTCAGTAGTATTTATCCCAGGACAGAATGTTTATCCAGTAGTATTTATCCCAGGACAGAATGTTTATCCAGTAGTATTTATCCCAGGACAGAATGTTTATCCAGTAGTATTTATCCCAGGACAGAATGTTTATCCAGTAGTATTTATCCCAGGACAGTCAGTCTCTTCAGTAGTATTTATCCCAGGACAGAATGTTTATCCAGTAGTATTTATCCCAGGACAGAATGTTTATCCAGTAGCATTTATCCCAGGACAGTCAGTCTATTCAGTAGTATTTATCCCAGGACAGAATGTTTATCCAGTAGTATTTATCCCAGGACAGAATGTTTATCCAGTAGTATTTATCCCAGGACAGAATGTCTATTCAGTAGTATTTATCCCAGGACAGAATGTTTATCCAGTAGTATTTATCCCAGGACAGAATGTTTATCCAGTAGCATTTATCCCAGGACAGTCAGTCTATTCAGTAGTATTTATCCCAGGACAGAATGTTTATCCAGTAGTATTTATCCCAGGACAGAATGTTTATCCAGTACCATTTATCCCAGGACAGTCAGTCTATTCAGTAGTATTTATCCCAGGACAGAATGTTTATCCAGTAGTATTTATCCCAGGACAGAATGTTTATCCAGTAGCATTTATCCCAGGACAGAATGTTTATCCAGTAGTATTTATCCCAGGACAGAATGTTTATCCAGTAGTATTTATCCCAGGACATAATGTTTATCCAGTAGTATTTATCCCAGGACAGAATGTTTATCCAGTAGTATTTATCCCAGGACAGAATGTTTATCCAGTAGTATTTATCCCAGGACAGTCAGTCTCTTCAGTAGTATTTATCCCAGGACAGAATGTTTATCCAGTAGTATTTATCCCAGGACAGAATGTTTATCCAGTAGCATTTATCCCAGGACAGAATGTCTATCCAGTAGTATTTATCCCAGGACAGTCAGTCTCTTCAGTAGTATTTATCCCAGGACAGAATGTTTATCCAGTAGTATTTATCCCAGGACAGAATGTTTATCCAGTAGCATTTATCCCAGGACAGTCAGTCTATTCAGTAGTATTTATCCCAGGACAGAATGTTTATCCAGTAGTATTTATCCCAGGACAGAATGTTTATCCAGTAGTATTTATCCCAGGACAGAATGTTTATCCAGTAGTATTTATCCCAGGACAGAATGTTTATCCAGTAGTATTTATCCCAGGACAGAATGTTTATCCAGTAGTATTTATCCCAGGACAGTCAGTCTCTTCAGTAGTATTTATCCCAGGACAGAATGTTTATCCAGTAGTATTTATCCCAGGACAGAATGTTTATCCAGTAGCATTTATCCCAGGACAGTCAGTCTATTCAGTAGTATTTATCCCAGGACAGAATGTTTATCCAGTAGTATTTATCCCAGGACAGAATGTTTATCCAGTAGTATTTATCCCAGGACAGAATGTTTATCCAGTAGTATTTATCCCAGGACAGAATGTTTATCCAGTAGTATTTATCCCAGGACAGAATGTTTATCCAGTAGTATTTATCCCAGGACAGAATGTTTATCCAGTAGTATTTATCCCAGGACAGAATGTTTATCCAGTAGTATTTATCCCAGGACAGTCAGTCTCTTCAGTAGTATTTATCCCAGGACAGAATGTTTATCCAGTAGTATTTATCCCAGGACAGAATGTTTATCCAGTAGCATTTATCCCAGGACAGTCAGTCTATTCAGTAGTATTTATCCCAGGACAGAATGTTTATCCAGTAGTATTTATCCCAGGACAGAATGTTTATCCAGTAGTATTTATCCCAGGACAGTCAGTCTCTTCAGTAGTATTTATCCCAGGACAGAATGTTTATCCAGTAGTATTTATCCCAGGACAGAATGTTTATCCAGTAGCATTTATCCCAGGACAGTCAGTCTATTCAGTAGTATTTATCCCAGGACAGAATGTTTATCCAGTAGTATTTATCCCAGGACAGAATGTTTATCCAGTAGCATTTATCCCAGGACAGTCAGTCTATTCAGTAGTATTTATCCCAGGACAGAATGTTTATCCAGTAGTATTTATCCCAGGACAGAATGTTTATCCAGTAGTATTTATCCCAGGACAGAATGTTTATCCAGTAGTATTTATCCCAGGACAGAATGTTTATCCAGTAGTATTTATCCCAGGACAGAATGTTTATCCAGTAGTATTTATCCCAGGACAGTCAGTCTCTTCAGTAGTATTTATCCCAGGACAGAATGTCTATTCAGTAGTATTTATCCCAGGACAGAATGTTTATCCAGTAGTATTTATCCCAGGACAGAATGTTTATCCAGTAGTATTTATCCCAGGACAGAATGTCTATTCAGTAGTATTTATCCCAGGACAGAATGTTTATCCAGTAGTATTTATCCCAGGACAGTCAGTCTATTCAGTAGTATTTATCCCAGGACAGAATGTTTATCCAGTAGTATTTATCCCAGGACAGTCAGTCTATTCAGTAGTATTTATCCCAGGACAGAATGTCTATCCAGTAGTATTTAACCCAGAACAGAATGTTTATCCAGTAGTATTTATCCCAGGACAGAATGTTTATCCAGTAGCATTTATCCCAGGACAGTCAGTCTATTCAGTAGTATTTATCCCAGGACAGAATGTTTATCCAGTAGTATTTATCCCAGGACAGAATGTTTATCCAGTAGTATTTATCCCAGGACAGAATGTTTATCCAGTAGTATTTATCCCAGGACAGAATGTTTATCCAGTAGCATTTATCCCAGGACAGTCAGTCTATTCAGTAGTATTTATCCCAGGACAGAATGTTTATCCAGTAGTATTTATCCCAGGACAGAATGTTTATCCAGTAGTATTTATCCCAGGACAGAATGTTTATCCAGTAGTATTTATCCCAGGACAGAATGTTTATCCAGTAGTATTTATCCCAGGACAGTCAGTCTCTTCAGTAGTATTTATCCCAGGACAGAATGTCTATTCAGTAGTATTTATCCCAGGACAGAATGTTTATCCAGTAGTATTTATCCCAGGACAGAATGTTTATCCAGTAGTATTTATCCCAGGACAGAATGTCTATTCAGTAGTATTTATCCCAGGACAGAATGTTTATCCAGTAGTATTTATCCCAGGACAGTCAGTCTATTCAGTAGTATTTATCCCAGGACAGAATGTCTATTCAGTAGTATTTATCCCAGGACAGTCAGTCTATTCAGTAGTATTTATCCCAGGACAGTCAGTCTATTCAGTAGTATTTATCCCAGGACAGAATGTCTATTCAGTAGTATTTATCCCAGGACAGAATGTCTATCCAGTAGTATTTATCCCAGGACAGAATGTTTATCCAGTAGCATTTATCCCAGGACAGAATGTCTATCCAGTAGTATTTATCCCAGGACAGTCAGTCTATTCAGTAGTATTTATCCCAGGACAGAATGTTTATCCAGTAGTATTTATCCCAGGACAGAATGTTTATCCAGTAGTATTTATCCCAGGACAGTCAGTCTGTCCAGTAGTATTTATCCCAGGACAGTCAGTCTATCCAGTAGTATTTATCCCAGGACAGAATGTCTATCCAGTAGTATTTATCCCAGGACAGTCAGTCTATTCAGTAGTATTTATCCCAGGACAGTCAGTCTATCCAGTAGTATTTATCCCAGGACAGAATGTCTATCCAGTAGTATTTATCCCAGGACAGTCAGTCTATTCAGTAGTATTTATCCCAGGACAGTCAGTCTATTCAGTAGTATTTATCCCAGGACAGTCAGTCTATCCAGTAGTATTTCTTCATTTTATTAGTTCTACAGTCAAATACAGTCAACTGAAATAAACGGAAATGTACACACACAAACACATTGGGTTGGAGAGTCTTACTTTAAGAGGTCTACAGACTCCCTCAGTGATGTGTCCCACCACCTCTTGCATGGTCTCATCCACTCCTGGTGCTGAAGGGAGGCAGTCAGTCAGACACAGACAAGACACATGAGAGAATTAACTACCTACACAAAGGTGAGGATTAGAAGAGATCAAGAGGTCATTCGTTGCCATAGGGATCGTGTGAGGTTTTAGGTTACCTTGTGCTGTGACCTGTTTCAGCAGAGCCTCCAGATGCTCCTTCTCTGAGGCGGTGGCTTGGTGCAGCCAAGCCAACATGTCCCCTACATACCTGGATGAGTCATAGTACACAGGATAAGCTTTGTTGTGGTTTTCAACGTATATTTTAATGTATTTACACTACTGTAACCAAAACAAGTTTGGGGGTCACTTAGAAACGTGCTTGTTTTTGAAAGAAAATGTAAAAAATGTTGTCCCTTCAAATAATGTCAAATTGATCAAAAAATACAGTCTAGACATTGTTCATGTTGTAAATGACTATTGAAGTTGGAAACGGCTGATTTTTAATTTTAATTTCAGCTTTTATTTCTTTCATCACATTCCCAGTGGGTCAGAAGTTAACATGCACTCAATTAGTATTTGGTAGCATTGCCTTTAAATTGTTTAACATGGTCAAACGTTTCGGGTAGACTTCCACAAGCTTCCCACAATAAGTTGGGTGAATTTTGGCCCATTCCTCCTGACAGAGCTGGTGTAACTGAGTCAGGTTTGTAGGCCTCCTTGCTCGCACACGCTTATTCAGTTCTGCCCACACATTTTCTATAGGACTGAGGTCAGGGCTTTGTGATCGCCACTCCAATAATACCTTGACTTTGTTGTCCTTAAGCCATTTTGCCAAAACTTGGAAGTATGCTTGGGGTCATTGTCCATTTGGAAGACACATTTGCGACCAAGATTTAACTTCCTGACTGATGTCTTGAGATGTTGCTTCAATATATCCACATAATTTTCCTCCCTCATGATGCCATCTATTTTGTGCAGTGCACCAGTCCCTCCTGCAGCAAAGCACCCCCACAACATGATGCTGCCACCTCCATGCTTCACGGTTGGGATGGTGTTCTTCGGCTTGCAAGCATCCCCCTTTTTCCTCCAAACATAACAATGGTCGTTATGGCCAAACAGTTCTATTTTTTCAGACCAGAGGACATTTCTCTAAAAAGTAACATCTTTGTCCTCATGTGCAGTTGCAAACCGTAGTCCGGCTTTTTTATGGCGATTTTGGAGCAGTGACTTCTTCCTTGCTGAGTGGCCTTTCAGGTTATGTCGATATAGGACTCGTTTAACTGTGGATATAGATACTTTTGTACCTGTTTCCTCCAGCATCTTCACAAGGTCCTTTGCTGTTGTTCTTGGATTGATTTGCACTTTTCGCACCAAACTACGTTCATCTCTAGGAGACAGAACGCGTCTCCTTCCTGAGCAGTATGACGGCTGCGTGGTCCCATGGTGTTTATACTTGCGTACTATTGTTTGTACAGATGAACGTGGTACCTTCAGGCGTTTGGAAATTGCTCCCACAACCAGACTTGTGGAGGTCTACAATTTTTGGGGCTGATTTCTTTTGATTTTCCCATGATGTCAAGCAAAGAGGCACTGAGTTTGAAGGTAGGCCTTGAAATACATCCACAGGTACACCTCAAATTGACTCAAATGATGTCAATTAGCCTATCAGAAGCTTCTAAAGCCATGACATAATTTTCTGGAATTTTCCAAGCTGTTTAAAGGCACAGTCAACTTAGTGTATGTAAACTTCTGACCCACTGGAATACAGTGAATTATAAGTGAAATAATCCGTCTGTAAACAATTGTTGGAAAAATGACTTGTGTCATGCACAAAGTAGATGTCCTAACCGACTTGCCAAAACTGTAGTTTGTTAACAAGAAATTTGTGGAGTGGTTGAAAAACGGGTTTTAATGAATCCAACCTAAGTGTATGTAAACTTCCGACTTCAACTGTATGTGAGCCCTCTTATTTGAATACATGTTGATAATACATTGGCCCAGTATCAGCAACGATCACCTCACACGTCCTCAACTGGCAGCTTCATTAAATAGTACCCACAAAACACCAGTCTCAACGTCAACAGTGAAGAGCCGACTCCGGGATGCCTTCTAGGCAGAGTTCCTCTGGCCAGTGTCTGAACAATTGTATGTTAATTTAATGGACACATTTTTTTGCTTTTCTGTAAAAAAAAAAAGGACATTTCTAAGTGACCCCAAACTTTTGAACGGTAGTGTGTCATAGGTGCATAGATAGTACACTGTCCTAACATAGTACACTGTCCTAACATAGTACACTGTCCTAACATAGTACACTGTCCTAACATAGTACACTGTCCTAACATAGTACACTGACCTAACATAGTACACTGACCTAACAGAGTATTGTCCTAACATAGTACACTGTCCTAACAGAGTATTGTCCTAACATAGTACACTGTCCTAACAGAGTATTGTCCTAACATAGTACACTGTCCTAACATAGTAGTGTCCTAACATAGTACACTGTCCTAACAGAGTATTGTCCTAACAGAGTATTGTCCTAACATAGTACACTGTCCTAACAGAGTACACTGTCCTAACATAGTACACTGACCTAACAGAGTACACTGTCCTAACATAGTACACTGTCCTAACATAGTACACTGTCCTAACAGAGTATTGTCCTAACATAGTACACTGTCCTAACAGAGTATTGTCCTAACATAGTACACTGTCCTAACAGAGTATTGTCCTAACATAGTACACTGTCCTAACATAGAGTACTGACCTAACATAGTACACTGTCCTAACAGAGTACACTGTCCTAACAGAGTACACTGTCCTAACAGAGTACACTGTCCTAACAGAGTACACTGTCCTAACATAGAGTACACTGTCCTAACAGAGTATTGTCCTAACATAGTACACTGTCCTAACAGAGTATTGTCCTAACATAGTACACTGTCCTAACATAGAGTACTGACCTAACATAGAGTACTGTCCTAACATAGAGTACTGACCTAACATAGAGTACTGTCCTAACATAGAGTACACTGTCCTAACAGAGTACACTGACCTAACATAGAGTACTGACCTAACAGAGTACACTGTCCTAACATAGAGTACTGACCTAACATAGAGTACTGTCCTAACATAGAGTACTGACCTAACATAGAGTACTGTCCTAACAGAGTACACTGTCCTAACATAGAGTACTGACCTAACATAGAGTACTGTCCTAACATAGAGTACACTGTCCTAACAGAGTACACTGACCTAACATAGAGTACTGACCTAACAGAGAGTACTGTCCTAACATAGAGTACTGACCTAACATAGAGTACTGTCCTAACAGAGTACACTGACCTAACATAGAGTACTGTCCTAACAGAGTACACTGACCTAACATAGGTCAGTTTACTATGTTAGTACATGTTAGGACAGGCTCAGCACAGGCTCAGTGAGCACAGGCTCCCTGTAGAGGAAAGGCTGTGCAACCACTGCACAACAGCAGAACCTGAGACAGAGCTGCATTTCCTGACGACATGTCAAAAACATATAACAATTAGAGAGTGTAATTTCCCCAAATTTAAAACTCTTATTCAAGGTTTCAAAGACCTCTGAGAGAGAGAGAGAGAGAGAGAGAGACCGAGCGAGAGAGAGAGCGAGAGAGAGAGAGAGCGAGAGAGCGAGAGAGCGAGAGCGAGAGCGAGAGAGAGAGAGAGAGAGAGAGAGAGAGAGAGAGAGAGAGAGAGAGACAGACCGGCCCCTGTTCTGAGAAGTGCTGATGCCTCCATTAAGGATGTGGTGACAGAATGTTCCGCAGTGTTACAGAGTGTTCTAGTGTGTTCTGAGCAGGATGGGCGTTCTCAGAACAGATCTGATTAGCCTCACAGTGAAAGAGACTCTAAGTCCCAAATGGCACCCTATGGGCTCTGGACATAAGTAGTGCACTGTATGGGGACCAGGGTGCCATTTGGGACGAACCCTAGGAATCCATGCCCGCCCACAGTAGAGTTCCCCTGAAGCCATAACAGAACCCACTCCTCGTCCTCCCTTATATAACCCACTCCTCGTCCTCCCTTACAGAACCCACTCCTCGTCCTCCCCGCTCCTCATCCTCCCTTACAGAACCCACTCCTCGTCCTCTTCAGAAACCACTCCTCGTTCTCTTCAGAACCCACTCCTCGACTTCTTCAGAACCCACTCCTCGTTCTCTTCAGAACCCACTCCTCGTCCTCTTCAGAACCCACTCCTCGTCCACCCTTACAGAACCCACTCCTCGTCTTCTTCAGAACCCACTCCTCGTCCTCTTCAGAACCCACTCCTCATCCTCCCTTACAGAACCCACTCCTCGTCCTCTTCAGAACCCACTCCTCGTCCTCTTCAGAACCCACTCCTCGTCCTCTTCAGAACCCACTCCTCGACCTCTTCAGAACCCACTCCTCGACCTCCCTTACAGTGCCCACTCTTCGTCCTCTTCAGAACCCACTCCTCATCCGCCCCCCTCTCCTTTACAGAACCCACTCCTCATCCTCCCCACCCTCCCCCTCCTTTACAGAACCCTCCTCCTCCTCCCCCCCCTCACCCTCCCTTACAGAACCCTCCCCCCTCCTCCTCCTCCTTTACAGAACCCACTCCTCATCCTCCCCCCTCTCCTTTACAGAACCCACTCCTCATCCTCCCCACCCTCCCCCTCCTTTACAGAACCCTCCTCCTCCTCCCCCTCCTCCCCCTCCCTTACAGAACCCTCCTCCTCCTCCCTTTACAGAACCCTCCTCCTCCTCATCCTCCTTTACAGAACCCACTCCTCATCCTCCCTTCCTCATCCTCCCCACTCCTCATCCTCCCCACTCCTCATCCTCCCCACTCCTCATCCTCCCCACTCCTCATCCTCCCTTACAGAACTCCTCATCCTCCCCACTCCTCATCCTCCCTTACAGAACCCACTCCTCATCCTCCCTCCTCCTCCCCCTCCTTTACAGAACCCACTCCTCATCCTCCTTTACAGAACCCACTCCTCATCCTCCTTTACAGAACCCACTCCTCATCCTCCCTTACAGAACCCACTCCTCATCCTCCCCCTCCTTTACAGAACCCTCCCCCTCCTCCTTTACAGAACCCTCCCCCTCCTTTACAGAACCCACTCCTCATCCTCCCTCCTCCTCCCCCTCCTTTACAGAACCCACTCCTCATCCTCCTTTACAGAACCCACTCCTCATCCTCCTTTACAGAACCCTCCCCCTCCTCCTTTACAGAACCCTCCCCCTCCTCCCCCTTCCTCCCCCTCCTTTACAGAACCCACTCCTCATCCTCCTTTACAGAACCCACTCCTCATCCTCCTTTACAGAACCCACTCCTCATCCTCCCTTACAGAACCCACTCCTCATCCTCCCCCTCCTTTACAGAACCCTCCCCCTCCTCCTTTACAGAACCCTCCCCCTCCTCCCCCTTCTTTACAGAACCCACTCCTCATCCTCCCTCCTCCTCCCCCTCCTTTACAGAACCCACTCCTCATCCTCCTTTACAGAACCCACTCCTCATCCTCCTTTACAGAACCCTCCCCCTCCTCCTTTACAGAACCCTCCCCCTCCTCCCCCTCCTTTACAGAACCCTCCCCCTCCTCCCCCTCCTTTACAGAACCCTCCCCCTCAAATCAAATCAAGTTTATTTTATATAGCCCTTCGTACATCAGCTAATATCTCGAAGTGCTGTACAGAAACCCAGCCTAAAACCCCAAACAGCAAGCAATGCAGGTGTAGAAGCACGGTGGCTAGGAAAAGGCCAGAACCTAGGAAGAAACCTAGAGAGGAACCAGGCTATGAGGGGTGGCCAGTCCTCTTCTGGCTGTGCTGGGTGGAGGTTATAACAGAACTATGCCAAGATGTTCAAATTGTTCATAAATGACAAGCATGGTCAAATAATAATCATGAATAATTTTCAGTTGGCTTTTCATAGCCGATCATTAAGAGTTGAAAATAGCAGGTCTGGGACAGGTGGCGGTTCCATAACCGCATGCAGAACAGTTGAAACTGGAATAGCAGCAAGGCCAGGTGGACTGGGGACAGCAAGGAGTCATCATGCCCGGTAGTCCTGACGTATGGTCCCCTCCTCCTCCTCCTTTACAGAACCCTCCCCCTCCTCCTTTACAGAACCCTCCCCTCCTCCCCCTCCTTTACAGAACCCTCCCCTCCTCCCCCTCCTTTACAGAACCCTCCTCATCCTCATTTACAGAACCCTCCTCATCCTCCTTTACAGAACCCACTCCTCATCCTCCCTTACAGAACCCACTCCTCATCCTCCCTTACAGAACACGCTCCTCATCCTCCTTTACAGAACCCTCCTCCTCCTCCTCCCCCTCCTTTACAGAACCCTCCCCTCCTCCCCCTCCTTTACAGATCCCTCCTCATCCTCTCCCTCCCTTACAGAACCCACCCCCTCCTCCTTTACAGAACCCTCCCCTCCTCCCCCTCCTTTACAGAACACTCCTCATCCTCCCCCTCCCTTACAGAACCCTCCTCCTCATCCTCCCCCTCCTTTACAGAACCCTCCTCCTCCCCCTCCTTTACAGAACCCTCCCCTCCTCCCCCTCCCTTACAGAACCTTCCCCCTCCTCCTCCTCCTTTACAGAACCCTCCCCTCCTCCCCCTCCCTTACAGAACCTTCCCCCTCCTCCCCCTCCCTTACAGAACCCTCCTCCCCCTCCTCTCCTCCTCCCTGATAGATTCCCTGGAAGGAAGAGAGGTTTCTCTGTAAGTGTCAGCCTCCTAATCCTCCTTTACAGAACCCTCCTCCTCCTCCCCCTCCTCCCTTACAGAATCCTCCCCCTCCCTGATAGATTCCCTGAAAGGAAGAGAGGTTTCTCTGTAAGTGTCAGCCTCCTAACCCACTTAGTGCTACGTTTTACAGAGTTTTACTGCCTTGAACTGAGAACCACACTGACCAGCACGGACATGGTGTCTATTCTCTAACAAGCCCGCCTGGTTGGACAATGTAGGCCTTATTCCCTACATAGTGCCCTACTCTTGGCCAGATCTACAGAGCCCTATGTGGCAGCTCTGTGTGTGTATATGTGTGTCTCTGGTGTGTGTTGGGCCAGTACCTCATAGGGTCGTGGGAGTGCATCTCTATGGGTCGAGGCGTGCCCCCCGGACCCCCTCTGGTCAGGGCATCAATGAACCCTCGCACCATCACACACCTCCGAGCTGTCCCAAACTCATCCAGGGTGTACCTGAGAGAGAGAGACAGAAAGAGAATGAGACAGCAAGAGAGAGAGAGACAAAGCGAGGGGGGTGGAGAGAGAGAGACAAAGAGAGAGAGAGAGAAAGAGAGACAGACAGAGAGAGAGAGAGAAGGGGGTAGAGGGGAAGGGAGAGTGTGAGAGAGAGAGAGAGAGAGAGAGAGAGAGAGAGAGAGAGAGAGAGAGAGAGAGAGAGAGAGAGAGAGAGAGACAAAGAGAGAGACAAAGAGAGAGACAAAGAGAGAGAGAGAGAAAGAGACAAAGAGAGAGGGGGGGTAGAGGGGAAGGGAGAGTGTGAGCGAGAGAGAGAGAGAGAGAGAGAGAGAGAGAGAGAGAGAGAGAGAGAGAGACAAAGAGAAAGAGAGACAGAGAGGGGGGTAGAGGGGAAGGGAGAGAATGCGAGAGAGACAAAGAGAGAGAGAATTTCAAATCATCATGGAAGGTTACCAAGACATTTCTGATCAGAAGAGGCCGTCCTGTTGGGGGAGGAAGCAGGGAGATGTGGGTCGGCAGCGCACTACATTGCTGCCTGCCAGAAGATGAGGGACAGTGTCTGACAGAACAACCAACCCTCACATGTCTTCGTATTATTTAATTATTGATTTTCTTATTGATTTCCATGTCTAACACAACCCTTGATTATGGTGCTTACTGATTGGCCTATTTGTGATTATCTCAATGATTTTAAGGATGTTGTTATTGATATTATTCATGAATTATTACATTTCCAAAGTAAACTTTGGCAATATATACATTGTTACATCATGCCAATAAAGCAATTGTAATTTAATTGAGAGAGAGAGACAGAAATATATATATATATATATAGAGAGAGAGAGAGAGACAAACAGAGGTAGGAACAGAGAGACATAGGTAGAAACAGAGAGACAGAGACGGAGGTAGAAACAGAGAGAGAGAGACAGAGACAGAGAGACAGAGGTAGAAACAGAGAGACAGAGACAGAGGTAGAAACAGAGAGACAGAGGTAGAAACAGAGAGACAGAGGTAGAAACAGAGAGACAGAGGTAGAAACAGAGAGACAGAGACAGAGGTAGAAACAGAGAGACAGAATTGAATCAGTCATTAAAAACAACCAAAATCCATTAGATTACCCAATAACCCAACAAGAACTAAATGAAATGCTCAAATCTATTAAATCAAAGAAGGCTTGTGGTCTAGACAACATCAGAAATGAAATGCTGAAAAACAGCACACCTGAGTTGCAAAATGCTGTGCTTAAATTGTTCAACATGGTTTTAACTTCTGGCTGCTTCCCTGATGTCTGGAACCAGGGGCTCATCTCCCCTATCCACAAAAGTGGAGACAAATCAGACCCCAATAATTAGGGGAATTTGTGTAAACAGTAACTTGGGAAAGGTTTTCTGTAGCATTTTGAATTCAAGAATTCAGAGGTGAAATACCTGCTATATGCTGATGACTTGGTATTTCTATCACCAACCAAAGAAGGTCTTCAACAGAACATTAATATTCTAGAGCAATATTGCCATAATTGGGCCCTGGCAGTAAATTTCCCAAAAACTAAAATCATGATTTTCCAAAAACAAAACAGATGTCAGAAACACAAATATAAATTCACCCTGAACAACACCATCATTGAACACACAAAAAATTACACCTACCTTGGTCTGACCATATCTGCATCGGGAAACTTTAATAGGGCAGTGAATGCACTCAAAGAAAAAGCCCGCAGAGCATTGTATGCAATAAAAATGAAATTATTCAAAATCAACATCCCAATTAGAATTTGGACCAAAATATTTGACAGTGTAATCCTACCAATAGCTCTTTATGGAAGTGAGGTTTGGGGGCCACTCAATAAACTGGACTTTAAAATGTGGGACAAACATCCAATTGAAGCCCTACATGCAGAATTCTGTCGGAAAATCCTACAAGTCCAGAGAAATACACCAACTAATGCATGTAGGGCAGAATTGGGCCGCTTTCCAGTAATAATGAAAATACAGAAAAGATCATTAAAATTTTGGCTACATCTAAATTCAAGTCCAAATTCGAGTCTGCAATTTAAAGCACTTCAAACCCAAGAGCTGAGCCCAGAAACGAGCCCTCTCAGTCAGCTGGTGTTGGACCTAACCAACCAAGCTGACACCAGCACTGCTTCAAAAGAAAGAATTCCAATAAACAAAATCATGAACCAATCAAAGGACTCATATATACAACATTGGAAAAACAAAACAAAATCCCAAAGCCGACTAAATTGCTATCTGACCCTAAACAGAGAATATGAATTGGCTGAATATCTCTACTCTGTCAGAGATACGAAGCAGAGACAGATCCTTACCAAGTACAGGCTGAGTGACCAATTGGCAATAGAAACCAGCAGACATAAAAAGACATGGCTACCCAAAGAGGAGCGTGTATGTGGTCACTGCAAGACAGGGGAGGTAGAAACAGAGATGCACTTTCTCCTTTACTGTGATAAATATTCCTCACCAAGAGATTCATTATTCACAGAAATGACTACATTTATTCCAAATTTTAACTTATTAAACCCAGAGGAAAAACTAAAAATACTCATGGGCGAAGGAGCAATGGCTCCTCTTGCAGCCAAATATGTATTTGCCTGCCATAGCCTGAGGGACACTGAATAATAACATCTGCATAGTAAGCAGTAACTTACTTAATATTAGAATTATTATTATTACTGTTATTGTTATTACTGTTATTGTTATTACTATTATTATTGTTGTTTATCATTCCAAATAGTAGTGGTATGGGTGGTAATGGTAATGAGAGCAGTTTAATGATGGTGGTGGTGGTAGTGGTGGTAATGATGATAGTAGTTGTAGTACCGATGTAATGGTGAAGATGACCGTTATTTAGTTATAAGTTAGTTATAGTTTATTTTTTTTATTTTTTTATTACAATGTATATTGTATACATTGTTGCTTCGGCAATATTGACACAATGTTTTTCATGCCAATAAAGCAGCTTGAATTTGAATTTGACAGAGGTAGAAACAGAGAGACAGGGGTAGAAACAGAGAGACAGGGGTAGAAACAGAGAAAGAGAGACAGAGGTAGAAACAGAGAGAGAGAGACAGAGGTAGAAACAGAGAGAGAGAGACAGAGACAGAGGTAGAAACAGAGAGAGAGAGACAGAGACAGAGGTAGAAACAAAGAGACAGAGGTAGAAACAGAGAGAGAGACAGAGGTAGAAACAGAGAGACAGAGGTAGAAACAGAGAGACAGAGACAGAGGTAGAAACAGAGAGACAGAGACAGAGGTAGAAACAGAGAGAGAGAGACAGAGACAGAGGTAGAAACAGAGAGAGAGAGACAGAGACAGAGGTAGAAACAGAGAGAGAGAGACAGAGGTAGAAACAGAGAGACAGAGACAGAGGTAGAAACAGAGACAGAGGTAGAAACAGAGAGACAGAGACAGAGGTAGAAACAGAGAGACAGAGACAGAGGTAGAAACAGAGAGAGAGAGACAGAGACAGAGGTAGAAACAGAGAGAGAGAGACAGAGACAGAGGTAGAAACAGAGAGAGAGAGACAGAGACAGAGGTAGAAACAACGAGACAGAGGTAGAAACAGAGAGAGAGACAGAGGTAGAAACAGAGACAGAGGTAGAAACAGAGAGAGAGAGAGAGATATATATAGAGAGAGAGATAAATATATATATATATTTTGTGTATATATATACATATATATTTTATTTAAATTTTTCGATATGTATACTTTGACAATGTAAGTAATAATAACTTGCCATGTCAATAAAGTCAATTGAATTGAATTGAATTGAATTGAGAGAGAGGTAGAAACAGAGAGAGAGAGACAGAGAGAGACACACGGGACAAACACCTGCAGGTGACAGCATTCCCTCCCTCATATGCCTGAAAACTGAAGAAAATGGCATCTCTGGCATCTTCCCCAATATTTGGAACCAAGGACGGATCACCCCAATCCACAAAGTGGAGACAAATTTGACCCCAATAACTACAGTGGGATATGTGTCAACAGCAACCTTGGGAAAATCCTCTGCATTATCATTAACAGCAGACTCGTACATTTCCTCAGTGAAAACAATGTACTGAGCAAATGTCAAATTGGGATTTTACCAAATTACCGTACGACAGACCACGTATTCACCCTACACACCCTAATTGACAAACAATCAAACCAAAACAAAGGCAAAGTCTTCTCATGCTTTGTTGACTTCAAAAAAGCTTTTGACTCAATTTGGCATGAGGGTCTGCTATACAAATGAATGGAAAGTGTTGATGGGGGGAAAACATACGACATTATAAAATCCATGTACACAAACAAACAAGTGTGCAGTTAAAATAGGCAAAAAACACACATTTCTTCCCACAGGGCCGTGTGGTGAGACAGGGATGCAGCCCCACCCTCTTCAACATATATATCAACGAATTGGCGAGGGCACTAGAGCAGTCTGCAGCACCCGGCCTCACCCTACTAGAATCTGATGTCAAATGTCTCCTGTTTGCTGATGATCTGGTGCTTCTGTCCCCAACCAAGGAGGGCCTACAGCAGCACCTAGATCTTCTGCACAGGTTCTGTCAGACCTGGGCCCTGACAGCAAATCTCAGTAAGACCAAAATAATGGTGTTCCAAAAAAGGTCCAGTTGCCAGGACAACAAATACAAATTAAATCTAGACACCGTTGCCCTACAGCACACAAAAAATGATATATACCTCGGGCTAAACATCAGCGCCACAGGTAACTTCCACAAAGCTGTGAACGATCTGAGAGACAAGGCAAGAAGGGCCTTCTATGCAATCAAAAGAAACATCAAATTTGACATACCAAATAGGATCTACATTACTGTTATATATTACTGTTATATATTACTGGTATATATTACTGGTATATATTGCTGTTATATATTACTGTTATATATGACTGCTGCTATATGACATATATTACTGTTATATATTACTGTTATATATTACTGGTATATATTGCTGTTATATATTACTGTTATATATGACTGCTGCTATATGACATATATTACTGTTATATATTACTGTTATATATTACTGTTGCTATATTACTGTTGCTATATTACTGTTATATATTACTGTTATATATTACTGCTGCTATATTACTGTTATATATTACTGTTGCTATACGACTGTTACTATAGTAGTGTTACTATAGTAGTGTTACTATAGTAGTGTTATATATTACTGTTACTATAGCAGTGTTATATATTACTGTTACTATAGTAGTGTTATATATTACTGTTACTATAGTAGTGTTATATATTACTGTTATATATTACTGTTACTATAGTAGTGTTACTATAGTAGTGTTATATATTACTGTTACTATAGTAGTGTTACTATAGTAGTGTTATATATTACTGTTACTATAGTAGTGTTATATATTAGTGTTACTATAGTAGTGTTATATATTACTGTTACTATAGTAGTGTTATATATTACTGTTACTATAGTAGTGTTATATATTACTGTTATATATTACTGTTACTATAGTAGTGTTACTATAGTAGTGTTACTATAGTAGTGTTGCTATACGACTGTTACTATAGTAGTGTTATATATTACTGTTACTATAGTAGTGTTATATATTACTGTTATATATTACTGTTATATATTACTGTTATATATTACTGTTACTATAGTAGTGTTATATATTACTGTTATATATTACTGTTATATATTACTGTTATATATTACTGTTACTATAGTAGTGTTATACATTACTGTTATATATTACTGGTATATATTACTGGTATATATTGCTGTTATATATTACTGTTATATATGACTGCTGCTATATGACATATATTACTGTTATATATTACTGTTGCTATACGACTGTTACTATAGTAGTGTTACTATAGTAGTGTTACTATAGCAGTGTTATATATTACTGTTACTATAGTAGTGTTACTATAGTAGTGTTATATATTACTGTTACTATAGTAGTGTTATATATTACTGTTACTATAGTAGTGTTATATATTACTGTTACTATAGTAGTGTTATATATTACTGTTACTATAGTAGTGTTATATATTACTGTTACTATAGTAGTGTTATATATTACTGTTACTATAGTAGTGTTATATATTACTGTTATATATTAGTGTTACTATAGTAGTGTTATATATTAGTGTTACTATAGTACCGCTGCTCTGTGTTGCTATGTGCCAACCAGGGGAATAGGGATGAGAGACAGACAAAACACAACACACCTGTGAGAAGACCACAAGACAGTGTGTGTGTGTGTGCGTGTGCGTGTGTGTGTGTGTGTGTGCGTGTGTGCGTGTGTTTTGGAGCTGGAGGTCAAGGTAGACCGACAGACAACACTGTCCATGTGTCTGTCTATCTAAGAAGAGGTGTGTTAATGTTATGGCTTGTTAGGGGGGAAGACAACCCTGTCAGACTAAACAGTAGCTAAACATTGTTGCTGCCAGTCAGGGAGGGGGACAGGAGGGGGTGTATAACAGGAACACCAGTCAACCACCCCCACATCCCCTGGCCTTGGCTGAGGAACGTGGGAGAGCCAGAGAGAGGGAAGGAGGGACAAAAAGGGAGGACAGAGGATACAGGGATAAACAGAAGGGAGTGAGGGAGTGAAGGCAGGAAGGACAGAGGATAAGGAGAGGAAGGGAGGCGTGACCGTCAGTAAGAAAACATGTTATAACAATGTATATAAACAAAGGATATATGCATGTCTACGGTTGGACCAGGAGGCTAACATGAGTCAGGAACCCCTGGTTTACTGTTAACAGTCAGTCTAACCTCTCTCTGTTGTAATGTTATCTCTGGTTTACTGTTAACAGTCAGACTAACCTCTCTGCTGTAATGACTATCTCTGGTTTACTGTTAACAGTCAGACTAACCTCTCTGTTGTAATGACTATCTCTGGTTTACTGTTAACAGTCAGACTAACCTCTCTCTGCTGTAATGACTATCTCTGGTTTACTGTTAACAGTCAGACTAACCTCTCTGTTGTAATGACTATCTCTGGTTTACTGTTAACAGTCAGACTAACCCTTCTCTGTTGTAATGATTATCTCTGGTTTACTGCTAACAGTCAGACTAACCTCTCTGTTGTAATGATTATCTCTGGTTTACTGTTAACAGTCAGACTAACCTCTTTGTTGTAATGACTATCTCTGGTTTACTGTTAACAGTCAGACTAACCTCTCTGCTGTAATGACTATCTCTGGTTTACTGTTAACAGGCAGACTAACCTCTCTGTTGTAATGACTATCTCTGGTTTACTGTTAACAGTCAGACTAACCTCTCTGTTGTAATGACTATCTCTGGTTTACTGTTAACAGTCAGACTAACCTCTCTGTTGTAATGATTATCTCTGGTTTACTCTGAGAAGCTGAACAGCATACATACAGGACCATTATGGGAAAAGTGTGCCCCCATGTGGACCTGACAGAGAACTGGATCTTCAGTGGTCGTCAATAAGCTGGTGGTGATGGTGAGAAGAGGAGAAGAGAGGTTTTACCCCCCCCACCAAAAAGAAGAAAATAAGACCACGAGGTAACGCATTTTGGGATGGAAGTCAATGAGTGTCTAATTTGGTCAACAAAAAATGTAATTTCTTATTTTCTACGTGTGGCTTATTTGATCAAATAGAAGTTTAGTAATGGTTAGTTAGGTTGTTACGAATGCACTGATATAAGTGGACTTAACGTGGCATTTCGGCAACTTGGGGAGGGAGGGAGGGAGGGAGGGAGGGAGGGAGGGAGGGAGGGAGGGAGGGAGGGAGGGAGGGAGGGAGGGAGGGAGGGAGGGAGGGAGGGAGGGAGGGAGGGAGGGAGGGAGGGAGGGTATATAGGCCTGGGGATGTCGTATTGTTGTTAAGGTCTTTATGTTCTCAAATTTGAAAATCTACAAATAAAGTATATATTTAATTTTTTATTTAACCAGGAAAAGCCCCATTGAGATCCAGAGTCTCTTTTTCAAGGGAGACCTGGCCAAGAAGGCAGCAACAATCAATACATTACAGAATTAAAACATAGAACAATACAACATGATCCAGCATAAAGCATCTACACTCCTCTGTAACAGAGTCTCCCATCAATACTTCACATTCATTCAGGGGCACTAACATATCTAGATGAAGCATAGATTGTAGGAGGGAGTTTACCTGCTGGTGGTGAAGGAGACCAGACTACAGAGGTAAAGAGGGAGTTTACCTGCTGGTGGTGAAGGAGACCAGACTACAGAGGTAAAGAGGGAGTTTACCTGCTGGTGGTGAAGGAGACCAGACTACAGAGGTAAAGAGGGAGTTTACCTGCTGGTGGTGAAGGAGACCAGACTACAGAGGTAAAGAGGGAGTTTACCTGCTGGTGGTGAAGGAGACCAGACTACAGAGGTGAAGAGGGAGTTTACCCAAAAGGGCTTTGTAGATGAACACGTACAAATGTACATTTCTGCGCATATAAACCTTCCGTTTGGTACAAGGTGCAATGGTGGGGGAGTGACTTGGCATTTGTAACAAAGCACAAGGATGCATGATAAACAGAGTCCAGTCTCTGTAAGACAGAGGAGGCTGCATGATAAACAGAGTCTCTGTAAGACAGAGGAGGCTGCATGATAAACAGAGTCCAGTCTCTGTAAGACAGAGGAGGCTGCATGATAACCAGAGTCCAGTCTCTGTAAGACAGAGGAGGCTGCATGATAAACAGAGTCTCTGTAAGACAGAGGAGGCTGCATGATAAACAGAGTCCAGTCTCTGTAAGACAGAGGAGGCTGCATGATAAACAGAGTCCAGTCTCTGTAAGACAGAGGAGGCTGCATGATAAACAGAGTCCAGTCTCTGTAAGACAGAGGAGGCTGTATGATAAACAGAGTCCAGTCTCTGTAAGACAGAGGAGGCTGCATGATAACCAGAGTCCAGTCTCTGTAAGACAGAGGAGGCTGCATGATAAACAGAGTCCAGTCTCTGTAAGACAGAGGAGGCTGCATGATAAACAGAGTCCAGTCTCTGTAAGACAGAGGAGGCTGCATGATAAACAGAGTCCAGTCTCTGTAAGACAGAGGAGGCTGTATGATAAACAGAGTCCAGTCTCTGTAAGACAGAGGAGGCTGCATGATAACCAGAGTCCAGTCTCTGTAAGACAGAGGAGGCTGCATGATAAACAGAGTCCAGTCTCTGTAAGACAGAGGAGGCTGTATGATAAACAGAGTCCAGTCTCTGTAAGACAGAGGAGGCTGCATGATAAACAGAGTCCAGTCTCTGTAAGACAGAGGAGGCTGTATGATAAACAGAGTCCAGTCTCTGTAAGACAGAGGAGGCTGCATGATAAACAGAGTCCAGTCTCTGTAAGACAGAGGAGGCTGCATGATAAACAGAGTCCAGTCTCTGTCTTACAGAGGAGGCTGTATGATAAACAGAGTCCAGTCTCTGTAAGACGGAGGAGGCTGCATGATAAACAGAGTCCAGTCTCTGTGAGACAGAGGAGGCTGCATGATAAACAGAGTCCAGTCTCTGTCTTACAGAGGAGGCTGTATGATAAACAGAGTCCAGTCTCTGTAAGACGGAGGAGGCTGCATGATAAACAGAGTCCAGTCTCTGTAAGACAGAGGAGGCTGCATGATAAACAGAGTCCAGTCTCTGTAAGACAGAGGAGGCTACATGATAAACAGAGTCTCTATAAGACAGAGGAGGCTGCATGATAAACAGAGTCCAGTCTCTGTAAGACAGAGGAGGCTGCATGATAAACAGAGTCCAGTCTCTGTAAGACAGAGGAGGCTGCATGATAAATAGAGTCCAGTCTCTGTTAGACAGAGGAGGCTGCATGATAAACAGAGTCCAGTCTCTGTAAGACAGAGGAGGCTGCATGATAAACAGAGTCTCTGTAAAACAGAGGAGGCTGCATGATAAACAGAGTCCAGTCTCTGTAAGACAGAGGAGGCTGCATGATAAACAGAGTCCAGTCTCTGTAAGACAGAGGAGGCTGCATGATAAACAGAGTCCAGTCTCTGTAAGACGGAGGAGGCTGCATGATAAACAGAGTCCAGTCTCTGTAAGACGGAGGAGGCTGCATGATAAACAGAGTCCAGTCTCTGTAAGACGGAGGAGGCTGTATGATAAACAGAGTCCAGTCTCTGTAAGACAGAGGAGGCTGCATGATAAACAGAGTCCAGTCTCTGTAAGACGGAGGAGGCTGCATGATAAACAGAGTCCAGTCTCTGTAAGACAGAGGAGGCTGCATGATAAACAGAGTCCAGTCTCTGTTAGACAGAGGAGGCTGCATGATAAACAGAGTCCAGTCTCTGTAAGACGGAGGAGGCTGCATGATAAACAGAGTCCAGTCTCTGTAAGACAGAGGAGGCTGCATGATAAACAGAGTCCAGTCTCTGTTAGACAGAGGAGGCTGCATGATAAACAGAGTCCAGTCTCTGTAAGACGGAGGAGGCTGCATGATAAACAGAGTCCAGTCTCTGTAAGACAGAGGAGGCTGCATGATAAACAGAGTCCAGTCTCTGTAAGACAGAGGAGGATGTATGTATATTCAACAAGTCACCATAATCAATTACAGAGAGAAAAGTAGCCTGAACAAGCTTCTTTCTAGCCATAAGCAGGAAGCCTTATTACGAAAATAAAAACACAATTTCAATTGAAGTTTTGTCACAAGATTATCCACATGAACTTTAAAGGACAACTTGTCATCCAACCAAATACCTGGGTATTTGTAGGATGACACTTTTCCAATGGATAAGCCACCCGATGTGACAATGCTAACGTTCACTGGCAGAGTTCTAGCTCTGGTAAAGGTCATGCATTTAGTTGTTTCTACATTCAAGACCAGTTTGAGACCATAAAGGGAGGCCTGCAGTGACTGAAAAGCAGTGTGGAGCTCATCAACAGCCTGAACCAGAGAAGGAGCACATGAATATATGACTGGATCATCTGCATATAGATGTAACTTTGCTGGTTGCATCCCGTTTCCCAGATCATTAATACACATTGAGAACAACACTGGAGCTATAACGGAACCCTGGGGGACACCTCTATTCATCTCTAGACAGCTAGACTTGTGATTGTCAGTATATAACACATTGTGTTCTGTCAGAAAGATTAGTTCCTAAACCAATTTACTGTCCCTTCACTGAGGCCAATGTTACTGAGTCTAGGATAGCAACAATTCATGGTCAACTGAATCAAAGGCCTTTGATAAATATACAAACAGAGCAGCACAATGTTGCTTTTTATCAAGTGCATTAATGATTTCATATATTTCATATATATATTCATATATATATATATAATATAATATATATAATATATATATATAAAAAAGGTGCGTGTGGTGCTTACTTGTAGAGAACAGGGCGGTCCTGCAAGGCCTCCATAGCCTGACTAAGCACTGGACTGATGTCACAGGACTCCTGGGTCAGACCACGGCACTCATCTAGAGAGAGAGACAGATACGGAGAGAGAGAGAGAGAGAGAGAGAGAGAGAGAGAGAGAGAGAGAGAGAGAGAGAGAGAGAGAGAGAGAGAGAGAGAGAGAGAGAGAGAGAGAGAGAGAGAGAGAGAGAGAGAGAGACAGACAGACAGACAGACAGACAGACAGACAGACAGACAGACAGACAGACAGACAGACAGACAGACAGACAGACAGACAGACAGAGAGAGAGAGAGAGAGAAAGAGACAGACAGAGAGACAGACGGGAGACTAAGTCAACATGTTAGCATCGATGTCAACGGGAGACTAAGTCAACATGTTAGCATCGATGTCAACGGGAGACTAAGTCAACATGTTAGCATCGATGTCAACGGGAGACTAAGTGAACACGTTAGCATCGATGTCAACGGGAGACTAAGTGAACACGTTAGCATCGATGTCAACGGGAGACTAAGTCAACACGTTAGCATCGATGTCAATGGGAGACTAAGTCAACACGTTAGCATCGATGTCAACGGGAGACTAAGTCAACACGTTAGCATCGATGTCAATGGGAGACTAAGTCAACACGTTAGCATCGATGTCAACGGGAGACTAAGTCAACACGTTAGCATCGATGTCAACGGGAGACTAAGACAACACGTTAGCATCGATGTCAACGGGAGACTAAGTCAACACGTTAGCATCGATGTCAACGGGAGACTAAGTCAATACGTTAGCATCGATGTCAACGGGAGACTAAGACAACACGTTAGCATCAATGTCAATGGGAGACTAAGTCAACACGTTAGCATCGATGTCAATGGGAGACTAAGTGAACACGTTAGCATCGATGTCAACGGGAGACTAACTGAACACGTTAGCATCGATGTCAACCGGAGACTAAGTCAACACGTTAGCATCGATGTCAACGGGAGACTAAGTCAACACGTTAGCATCGATGTCAACGGGAGACTAAGTGAACATGTTAGCATCGATGTCAACGGGAGACTAAGTCAACACGTTAGCATCGATGTCAACGGGAGACTAAGTGAACACGTTAGCATCGATGTCAACGGGAGACTAAGTGAACACGTTAGTCTCCCGTTGACATCGATGCTAAGTCAACACGTTAGCATTTGGTTAGAATTCAGTCCATGTACCCAGTCGGTGTATGAATAAAAGGATGAATGCTCACTCTGTGTCCAGCGGTAGAGCTGTTCGTAGGACGTCTCCTGTAACACAGCCATCTGCTCCATGATGTCCAGCCTGGATGGGAGACACATTTAACAACTGGAATAACAAAAGGCATAGTACCATTGAGTTTCACACACGGTGCGCATTCGGGAAACTATTCAGACCCCTTGACTTTTTCCACATTTTGTTACGTTACAGATTTATTCTAAAATGGATTAAATAAATAAAAAAAATCCTCAGCAATCTACACACAATACCCAAAATGACAACGCAAAAATTGGTTTCGACATTTTTGCTAATTTATTCAAAGTAAAAAACAGAAATACCTTCTTTACATAAGTATTCAGACCCTTTGTTATGAGACTCAAAATTGAGCTCAGGTGCATCCTGTTTCCATTGATCATCCTTGAGATGTTCTACAACTTGATTGGAGTTCACCTGTGGTAAATTCAATTGATTGGACACGATTCGGAAAGGCACACACCGTTGACAGCGCATGTCAGAGCAAAAACCAAGCCGTGAGGTCGAAGGAATTGTCCGTAGAGCTCCGAGACAGGATTGTGTCAAGGCACAGTACTGGGGAAGGGTACCAAAAAGTTTTTCAGCATTGAAGGTCCCCAAGAACACAGTGGCCTCCATCATTCTTAAATGGAAGAAGTTTGGAACCACCAAGACTCTTCCTAGAACTGGCCGCCTGGTCAAACTGAGCAATCGGGTGAGAAGGACCTTGGTCAGGGAGGTGACCAAGAACCTGATGGTCACTGACAGAGCTCCAGTGTTCCTCTGTGGAGATGGGAGAACCTTCCAGAAGGACAACCATCTCTGCAGCACTCCACCAAATCAGGCCTTCAAGGTAGAGTGGCCAGACAGAAGCCACTCCTCAGTTAAAGGCACATGACACACCACTTGGAGTTTGCCAAAAGGCACCTAAAGACTCTCAGACCATGAGAAACAAGATTCTCTGGTCTGATGAAACCAATATTGAACTCTTTGACCTGAATGCCAAGCGTCACGTCTGGAGGAAACCTGCCACCATCCCTACGGTGAAGCATGGTGGTAGCATCATGCTGTGGGGATGTTATTCAGCGACAGGGACAGGGAGACTAGTCAGGAGGCAGAGATGCAAAGATGAACGGAGCAAGTACAGAGAGATCCTTGATGAAAACCTGTTCCAGAGCGCACAGAACCTCAGACTGGGGGGGAAGGTTCACCTTCCAACAGGACAACGACCCTAAGCACACAACCAAGACAACGCAGGAGTGGCTTTGGGACAAGTCTCTGAATGTCCTTGAGTAGCCCAGCCAGAGCCCGGACTTGAACCCGATCGAACATCTCTGGAGAGACCTGAAAATAGCTGTGCAGCGACGCTCCCCATCCAACCTGACAGAGCTTGAGAGGATCAGCAGAGAAGAATGGGAGAAACTCCCCAAATACAGGTGTGCCAAGCTTGTAGCGTCATACCCAAGAAGACTCGATGTTGTAATCGCTGCTAAAGGTGCTTCAACAAAGTACTGAGTAAAGAGTCTGAATACTTACGTAAATATGATATTTCAGTTATCAAATGATCAAACATTTCTAAAAACCTGTTTTTGCTTTGTCATTATGGGATGGTGTGCGTAGACTGAGGTATAAAAAAACAACAATTGAATCAATTTTATAATTGTGCTGTAACGTAATAAAATGTGGAAAAAGTCAAGGGGTCTGAATACTTTCTGAAGGCACTGTAAATACAGTTTGTCTCACCCTGCAGTCTGCTGGTTGGTCCTCAGGAGAATCCTGACGTCTTCATGGATGTTCTTCACTCTGCTCAGAGCCTTGAAGAAGCCCTCCGTGACGGGCGCGTCTCTTGCCCCTCGTAGTGTGTCCATCTCTTCAGAGGACAGCTGGAACTTAGACAGGAAGGCCTGAGCAACCTGGGATCGCACCTCCAGACGATGACTGTGAGGAGATAACAACAATTTTAGACTTAGTAAAAGAGGGTGTTGTGTGCAGGCTTTAGTTTCAGCCCAGCCTTAACACATCTGGTTCCAATGGGCTAATCAGGGGGGGGGGGGGCCTTGATGATCACAGTTGATTAGTTCTGTCTGGACAAAAGCCTGCACACACTCTGGAATCACGGAAACAAAGAAAGAAAGAGAAGGAGTCAGTGTGACCAAGGAGGTGTAATGTTTCAAACTAACACTAGGTGGCAGTCACGCTCCTTTAATAGCAGCACAACCTTTGACACTGGCTGAATTACAGTCGCTGGAGGTGAAACAGTGACTGAGACGGAGCACAACATTCAGGACAAAAGAAAGGAATAATGGGGGTAGAGAAAGAGCAACACGATACAGAGAACCACGTTTCTGGCCAAGTCTGGGCAACTATCAGCAACGACAAAAAGAGCAGGTCCATCCCCTTTACCAGACTGCGTTTCAATGGATCCCTAGTGCACTACTTTCGACCAGAGAACATAGGGTTCTGGTCAAAAGTAGTGCACTATGTAGGGAATGGGGTGCCATTTGGGACACTAGGTATCCCTGTGGCTTCCTCTATCCAGTTCCCTCTCTCGTTCTTCCGCTATCCCGTTCCCTCTCTCGTTCTTCCTCTATCCCGTTCCCTCTCTCGTTATTCCTCTATCCCGTTCCCTCTCTCGTTATTCCTCTATCCCGTTCCCTCTCTCGTTCTTCCGCTATCCCGTTCCCTCTCTCGTTCTTCCTCTATCCCGTTCCCTCTCTCGTTATTCCTCTATCCCGTTCCCTCTCTCGTTCTTCCGCTATCCCGTTCCCTCTCTCGTTCTTCCGCTATCCCGTTCCCTCCCTCGTTCTTCCTCTATCCCGTTCCCTCTCTCGTTCTTCCGCTATCCCGTTCCCTCTCTCGTTCTTCCGCTATCCCGTTCCCTCTCTCGTTCTTCCTCTATCCCGTTCCCTCTCTCGTTCTTCCTCTATCCCGTTCCCTCCCTCGTTCTTCCTCTATCCCGTTCCCTCTCTCCTTCTTCCTCTATCCCGTTCCCTCTCTCGTTCTTCCGCTATCCCGTTCCCTCTCTCGTTCTTCCGCTATCCCGTTCCCTCTCTCGCTCTTCCTCTATCCCGTTCCCTCTCTCGTTCTTCCGCTATCCCGTTCCCTCTATCGTTCTTCCTCTATCCCGTTCCCTCCCTCGTTCTTCCTCTATCCCGTTCCCTCTCTCCTTCTTCCTCTATCCCGTTCCCTCTCTCCTTCTTCCTCTATCCCGTTCCCTCTCTCCTTCTTCCTCTATCCCGTTCCCTCTCTCATTCTTCCGCTATCCCGTTCCCTCTCTCATTCTTCCGCTATCCCGTTCCCTCCCTGTTTCTCTCACTCGCACTGAAACGCTACCCAGCTCTACAAATCCTAATCACCACTAGGTTCAGCCACAGCGTGGACCGTACAACGTTATAACAGAGAAATTATAATTCCCTTGTGATTGTGTCTGCTTCCTTTTCCCTTAATAGCACGTTTCACAACCAGAAAACAACTTTCTCTGTGTCCCTGTTGTCTTCTAGACGATAGTTTAGTTATTCACTATGAGTATTTATGTTTTATTTAACCTTTATTTAACCTTTATTTAACCTTTATTTAACCTTTATTTAACTAGGCAAGTCAGTAAAGAACAAATTCTTATTTACAATGACGGCCCTACCGGGGAACAGTGGGTTACCTGCCTTCTTCAGGGGCAGAACGACAGATTTGTACCTTGTCAGCTCGGGGATTCGAACCGGCAACCTTTCGGTTACTGGTCCAACGCTCTAACCACTAGGCTACCCTGTCACACTGATGTTATGTTTATATCTGAAAAAATAAAACCCGTAGGCCTATATTAGTCAACCAAATGTTGAAATATTCCAAAGCTATTTAATATCTAAATATTGCTGGAGGGGTTTTCCCCAAAGGAACTGGAAAGTATGATGTAATATCCTGCAGCAGAGTAAGTTAGAGGGGAAATAACTTCACCAGATGAGTTGCATTTTGAATTCAGGAGAAAAGTCTGGAACCATTCTATGGAAACCAATATCTAAGGTACCAATATCTCTCTAATAAAATCATCTGGGTCTATATCTCTATACTGTTACATCATCTGGGTCTATATCTCTCTAATAACATCATCTAGGTCTATATCTCTCTAAAGTCACATCATCTGGGTCTATATCTCTATAATGTTACATCATCTGGGTCTATATCACTATAATAACATCATCTAGGTCTATATCTCTCTAATGTTACATCATCTGGGTCTATATCTCTATAATAACATCATCTAGGTCTATATCTCTCTAATGTTACATCATCTGGGTCTATATCTCTATAATGTTACATCATCTGGGTCTATATCACTATAATAACATCATCTGGGTCTATATCTCTATAATAACATCATCTAGGTCTATATCTCTCTAATGTTACATCATCTGGGTCTATATCTCTATAATGTTACATCATCTGGGTCTATATCACTATAATAACATCATCTAGGTCTATATCTCTATAATAACATCATCTAGGTCTATATCTCTCTAATGTTACATCATCTGGGTCTATATCTCTATAATAACATCATCTAGGTCTATATCTCTCTAATGTTACATCATCTGGGTCTATATCTCTATAATAACATCATCTAGGTCTATATCTCTCTAATGTTACATCATCTGGGTCTATATCTCTATAATAACATCATCTGGGTCTATATCTCTATAATAACATCATCTAGGTCTATATCTCTATAATAAGATCATCTGGGTCTATATCTCTCTAATGTTACATCATCTGGGTCTATATCTCTATAATAACATCATCTGGGTCTATATCTCTATAATAAGATCATCTGGGTCTATATCTCTATAATGTTACATCATCTGGGTCTATATCACTATAATAACATCATCTGGGTCTATATCTCTCTAATGTTACATCATCTGGGTCTATATCTCTATAATAACATCATCTGGGTCTATATCTCTATAATAACATCATCTAGGTCTATATCTCTCTAATGTTACATCATCTGGGTCTATATCTCTCTAATGTTACATCATCTAGGTCTATATCTCTCTAATGTTACATCATCTGGGTCTATATCTCTCTAATGTTACATCATCTGGGTCTATATCTCTATAATAACATCATCTGGGTCTATATCTCTATAATAACATCATCTAGGTCTATATCTCTATAATAACATCATCTGGGTCTATATCACTATAATAACATCATCTGGGTCTATATCTCTATAATAACATCATCTAGGTCTATATCTCTCTAATGTTACATCATCTGGGTCTATATCTCTATACTGTTACATCATCTGGGTCTATATCTCTATAATGTTACATCATCTAGGTCTATATCTATTATATATATATATATTGACGGAGCTGCTCTTCCTCCCGGGGAAGGACTGCCCGTTCCATGATCTCGCCATCACGGTTGACAACTCCATTGTGTCCTCCTCCCAGAGCGCTAAGAACCTTGGCGTGATCCTGGACAACACCCTGTCGTTCTCAACTAACATCAAGGCGGTGACCCGTTCCTGTAGGTTCATGCTCTACAACATCCGCAGAGTACGACCCTGCCTCACACAGGAAGCGGCGCAGGTCCTAATCCAGGCACTTGTCATCTCCCGTCTGGATTACTGCAACTCGCTGTTGGCTGGGCTCCCTGCCTGTGCCATTAAACCCCTACAACTCATCCAGAACGCCGCAGCCCGTCTGGTGTTCAACCTTCCCAAGTTCTCTCACGTCACCCCGCTCCTCCGCTCTCTTCACTGGCTTCCAGTTGAAGCTCGCATCCGCTACAAGACCATGGTGCTTGCCTACGGAGCTGTGAGGGGAACGGCACCTCAGTACCTCCAGGCTCTGATCAGGCCCTACACCCAAACAAGGGCACTGCGTTCATCCACCTCTGGCCTGCTCGCCTCCCTACCACTGAGGAAGTACAGTTCCCGCTCAGCCCAGTCAAAACTGTTCGCTGCTCTGGCCCCCCAATGGTGGAACAAACTCCCTCACGACGCCAGGACAGCGGAGTCAATCACCACCTTCCGGAGACACCTGAAACCCCACCTCTTTAAGGAATACCTAGGATAGGATAAAGTAATCCTTCTCACCCCCCCCCCCCCCCCTTAAAAGATTTAGATGCACTATTGTAAAGTGGCTGTTCCACTGGATGTCATAAGGTGAATGCACCAATTTGTAAGTCGCTCTGGATAAGAGCGTCTGCTAAATGACTTAAATGTAATGTAATGTAAATGTATATCTCTATACTGTTACATCATCTGGGTCTATATCTCTCTAATGTTACATCATCTGGGTCTATATCTCTCTAATGTTACATCATCTAGGTCTATATCTCTATAATGTTACATCATCTGGGTCTATATCTCTATACTGTTACATCATCTGGGTCTATATCTCTCTAATGTTACATCATCTGGGTCTATATCTCTATAATAATATCATCTAGGGCTATATCTCTATAATGTTACATCATCTGGGTCTATATCTCTCTAATGTTACATCATCTGGGTCTATATCTCTCTAATGTTACATCATCTGGGTCTATATCTTTAACATCATAAAGTTGGACTGGGAGTGGGTTAGATAGAGTTATATCTAGAATGTCATGTCTGGGAGTGGGAGTGAGTTAGTTAGAGTTATATCTAGAATGTCATGTCTGGGAGTGGGTTAGATAGAGTTATATCTAGGATGTCATGTCTGGGAGTGGGAGTGGGTTAGATAGAGTTATATCTAGAATGTCATGTCTGGGAGTGGGAGTGGGTTTGATAGAGTTATATCTAGGATGTCATGTCTGGGAGTGGGTTGGATAGAGTTATATCTAGAATGTCATGTCTGGGAGTGGGAGTGGGTTAGATAGTTATATCTAGGATGTCATGTCTGGGAGTGGGAGTGGGTTAGATAGAGTTATATCTAGAATGTCATGTCTGGGAGTGGGAGTGGGTTAGATAGAGTTATATCTAGAATGTCATGTCTGGGAGTGGGAGTGGGTTAGATAGAGTTATATCTAGAATGTCATGTCTGGGAGTGGGAGTGGGTTAGATAGAGTTATATCTAGAATGTCATGTCTGGGAGTGGGAGTGGGCTTTAGATAGAGTTATATCTAGAATGTCATGTCTGGGAGTGGGTTAGATAGAGTTATATCTAGGATGTCATGTCTGGGAGTGGGAGTGGGCTTTAGATAGAGTTATATCTAGAATGTCATGTCTGGGAGTGGGTTAGATAGAGTTATATCTAGGATGTCATGTCTGGGAGTGGGTTAGATAGAGTTATATCTAGAATGTCATGTCTGGGAGTGGGAATGGGTTAGATAGTTATATCTAGGATGTCATGTCTGGGAGTGGGAGTGGGTTAGATAGAGTTATATCTAGGATGTCATGTCTGGGAGTGGGTTAGATAGAGTTATATCTAGGATGTCATGTCTGGGAGTGGGTTAGATAGAGTTATATCTAGAATGTCATGTCTGGGAGTGGGAGTGGGTTAGATAGAGTTATATCTAGGATGTCATGTCTGGGAGTGGGTTAGATAGAGTTATATCTAGAATGTCATGTCTGGGAGTGGGTTAGATAGAGTTATATCTAGAATGTCATGTCTGGGAGTGGGAGTGGGTTAGATAGAGTTATATCTAGAATGTCATGTCTGGGAGTGGGAGTGGGTTAGATAGAGTTATATCTAGGATGTCATGTCTGGGAGTGGGAGTGGGTTAGATAGAGTTATATCTAGAATGTCATGTCTGGGAGTGGGAGTGGGTTAGATAGAGTTATATCTAGTGTCATGTCTGGGAGTGGGAGTGGGTTAGATAGAGTTATATCTAGAATGTCATGTCTGGGAGTGGGAGTGGGTTAGATAGAGTTATATCTAGGATGTCATGTCTGGGAGTGGGAGTGGGTTAGATAGAGTTATATCTAGGATGTCATGTCTGGGAGTGGGAGTGGGTTAGATAGAGTTATATCTAGAATGTCATGTCTGGGAGTGGGAGTGGGTTAGATAGAGTTATATCTAGAATGTCATGTCTGGGAGTGGGAATGGGTTAGATAGTTATATCTAGGATGTCATGTCTGGGAGTGGGAGTGGGTTAGATAGAGTTATATCTAGAATGTCATGTCTGGGAGTGGGAGTGGGTTAGATAGAGTTATATCTAGGATGTCATGTCTGGGAGGGATGAGACATTCCTGAACCTGCTGAGGCATCGGTCCCGGAAGAGGGGATACTTCTCTCCCTCCCATACTAGAATTTATCATGGCAGGGGCCACTTCTAGAAGGTACGTGTGCATATTTGTGTGTGCTCTCTCTCTCGCTCACTTTATTAGCGAGGGGTAATGTATCCTCTACAGCTGTCAGAGACAGGCCAGAGACAGGCCCCACACGCCGCTACAAAGAAGAGAGGATTCACTTATTCAGGAAAAATGTCCATTAAAAGACAAAAGGGAAAGATTAGAGACACTTCAAAAGTTAACGTATGAGACAAGAAACATCCATCATTTCACTCCTCACCATGAATTAGTTCTCTGGCAGTGGAGCTGAGGCACCCAAGACATCTCATCAAAACACGCAAGGACAGATAGTTCATGTTTGGAAGGGTAGGGTACAGCCCAATCTCAGCTTCGTCCTAAATGGCACTACACAATTCACTACGGGCCTTGGTCAAATGAGGCGCACAAAAAGTAGGTAACAGGTGCCATTTGGGATGAAAGCACCTCCTCTACCTACAGGGGCACCTCCTCTACCTGCAGGGGCACCTCCTCTACCTGCAGGGGCACCTCCTCTACCTGCAGGGCTTCAGTAATAATGACAGTAACACTGTCAAGGCCTAAAGGTACCTGCCAGTAAGGTAGTGACAACCCCTCCAGCCCTCAGGTGTGACGACTGAATACCTCAACTACCTTACATTCCACACAACATCTACATGATATAGCTCTACTACATCTACATGATATAGGTCTACTACATCCACATGATATAGGTCTACTACATCCACATGATATAGGTCTACTACATCTACATGATATAGGTCTACCAGACGACATGATATAGGTCTACTACATCCACATGATATAGGTCTACTACATCCACATGATATAGGTCTACTACATATACATGATATAGGTCTACTACATCCACATGATATAGGTCTACTACATCTACATGATATAGGTCTACTAGGCCATATGATATAGGTCTACCACATCCTATAGCTCTACTACATCCACATGATATAGGACTACTAGATCACATATAGGTTCACTAGACTACATGATATAGGTCTACTACATCCACATGATATAGGTCTACTAGACAACATGATATAGGTCTACTATATCCACATGATATAGATCTACTAGGCCATATGATATAGGTCTACCACATCCTATAGGTCTACTACATCCACATGCTATAGCTCTACTACATCCACATGATATAGGACTACTAGATCACATATAGGTTCACTAGACTACATGATATAGGTCTACAACATCCACATGATATAGTTCTACTAGGCCACATGATATAGGTCTACAACATCCACATGATATAGGTCTACTACATCCACATGATATAGGTCTACAACATCCACATGATATAGGTCTACTACATCCACATGATATAGGACTACTAGATCACATATAGGTTCACTAGACTACATGATATAGGTCTACTAGACTACATGATATAGATCTACTAGAATACATGATATAGGTCTACCAGACTACATGATATAGGTCTACTACATCCACATGATATATGTCTACTACATCCACATGATATAGGACTACTAGATCACATATAGGTTCACTAGACTACATGATATAGGTCTACTAGACTACATGATATAGATCTACTAGAATACATGATATAGGTCTACCAGACTACATGATATAGGTCTACTACATCCACATGATATATGTCTACTACATCTACATGATATAGGTCTACCAGACTACATGATATATGTCTACTACATCCACATGATATAGGTCTACTACATCCACATGATATAGGACTACTAGATCACATATAGGTTCACTAGACTACATGATATAGATCTACTAGAATACATGATATAGGTCTACCAGACTACATGATATAGGTCTACTACATCCACATGATATATGTCTACTACATCTACATGATATAGGTCTACCAGACTACATGATATATGTCTACTACATCCACATGATATAGGTCTACTACATCCACATGATATAGGTCTACTACATCCACATGATATAGGACTACTAGATCACATATAGGTTCACTAGACTACATGATATAGGTCTACTACATCCACATGATATAGGACTACTAGATCACATATAGGTTCACTAGACTACATGATATAGATCTACTAGAATACATGATATAGGTCTACCAGACTACATGATATATGTCTACTACATCCACATGATATAGGTCTACTACATCCACATGATATAGGTCTACTACATCCACATGATATAGGACTACTAGATCACATATAGGTCTACCAGACTACATGATATATGTCTACTACATCCACATGATATAGGTCTACTACATCCACATGATATAGGTCTACTACATCCACATGATATAGGACTACTAGATCACATATAGGTTCACTAGACTACATGATATAGGTCTACTAGACTACATGATATAGGTCTACTACATCCACATGATATAGGACTACTAGATCACATATAGGTTCACTAGACTACATGATATAGATCTACTAGAATACATGATATAGGTCTACCAGACTACATGATATATGTCTACTACATCCACATGATATAGGTCTACTACATCCACATGATATAGGTCTACTACATCCACATGATATAGGACTACTAGATCACATATAGGTTCACTAGACTACATGATATAGGTCTACTAGACTACATGATATAGGTCTACTACATCCACATGATATAGGACTACTAGATCACATATAGGTTCACTAGACTACATGATATAGATCTACTAGAATACATGATATAGGTCTACCAGACTACATGATATATGTCTACTACATCCACATGATATAGGTCTACTACATCCACATGATATAGGTCTACTACATCCACATGATATAGGACTACTAGATCACATATAGGTTCACTAGACTACATGATATAGGTCTACTAGACTACATGATATAGGTCTACTACATCCACATGATATAGGACTACTAGATCACATATAGGTTCACTAGACTACATGATATAGATCTACTAGAATACATGATATAGGTCTACCAGACTACATGATATATGTCTACTACATCCACATGATATAGGTCTACTACATCCACATGATATAGGTCTACTACATCCACATGATATAGGACTACTAGATCACATATAGGTTCACTAGACTACATGATATAGGTCTACTAGACTACATGATATAGGTCTACTACATCCACATGATATAGGTCTACTACATCTACATGATATAGGTCTACTACATCTACATGATATAGGACTACTAGAGCCACATGATATAGGTCTACTACATCCACATGATATAGGTCTACTACATCCACATGATATAGGTCTACTACATCCACATGATATAGGTCTACTACATCTACATGATATAGGTCTACTACATCCACATGATATAGGTCTACTACATCCACATGATATAGGTCTACTACATCCACATGATATAGGTCTACTACATCCACATGACATAGGTCTACTACATCCACATGATATAGGTCTACTACATCCACATGATATAGGTCTACCAGACTACATGATATAGGTCTACTACATCCACATGATATAGGTCTACTACATCTACATGATATAGGTCTACTACATCCACATGATATAGGTCTACTACATCCACATGATATAGGTCTACTACATCCACATGATATAGGTCTACCAGACTACATGATATAGGTCTACTACATCCACATGATATAGGTCTACTACATCTACATGATATAGGTCTACTACATCCACATGATATAGGTCTACTACATCCACATGATATAGATCTACTACATCCACATGATATAGGTCTACTACATCCACATGATATAGGTCTACCAGACTACATGATATAGGTCTACTACATCTACATGATATAGGTCTACTACATCCACATGATATAGGTCTACTACATCCACATGATATAGGTCTACTACAACCACATGATATAGGTCTACTACATCCACATGATATAGGTCTACTACATCCACATGATATAGGTCTACCAGACTACATGATATAGGTCTACTACATCTACATGATATAGGTCTACTACATCCACATGATATAGGACTACTACATCCACATGATATAGGTCTACTACAACCACATGATATAGGTCTACTACATCTACATGATATAGGTCTACTACATCCACATGATATAGGTCTACTACATCCACATGATATAGGTCTACTACATCCACATGATATAGGACTACTAGAGCCACATGATATAGGTCTACTACATCCACATGATATAGGTCTACTACAACCACATGATATAGGTCTACTACATCTACATGATATAGGTCTCCTACATCCACATGATATAGGTCTCCTACATCCACATGATATAGGTCTACTACATCCACATGATATAGGTCTCCTACATCCACATGATATAGGTCTACTACAACCACATGATATAGGTCTACTACATCCACATGATATAGGTCTCCTACATCCACATGATATAGGTCTACTACAACCACATGATATAGGTCTACTACATCTACATGATATAGGTCTCCTACATCCACATGATATAGGTCTCCTACATCCACATGATATAGGTCTACTACATCCACATGATATAGGTCTCCTACATCCACATGATATAGGTCTACTACAACCACATGATATAGGTCTACTACATCCACATGATATAGGTCTCCTACATCCACATGATATAGGTCTACTACAACCACATGATATAGGTCTACTACATCCACATGATATAGGTCTCCTACATCCACATGATATAGGTCTACTACAACCACATGATATAGGTCTACTACATCTACATGATATAGGTCTCCTACATCCACATGATATAGGTCTCCTACATCCACATGATATAGGTCTACTACATCCACATGATATAGGTCTCCTACATCCACATGATATAGGTCTACTACATCCACATGATATAGGTCTCCTACATCCACATGATATAGGTCTACTACAACCACATGATATAGGTCTACTACATCCACATGATATAGGTCTCCTAGGCTACCATGTGTCTAATCCTGGCTTCAAGAGTGCCACCTGCCGACATCTCTATTGTAGCTTTTTAAAGTGTAAAATAATGTTGTTACAAGAGGAACCTAATTAACTGTAAGAGGTTATCGCTTCAATCCCCAAGTTCATACTGGCTTGTACCGTAAATCATCAACTGTCATTGTTACTGCCTGTGTGTGTGTGTGTGTGTGTGTGTGTGTGTGTGTGTGTGTGTGTGTGGTGTGTGTGTGGTGTGTGTGTGTGTGTGTGTGGTGTGTGTGTGGTGTGTGTGTGGTGTGTGGTGTGTGTGTGGTGTGTGTGTGTGTGTGTGTGTGTGTGTGTGTGGTGTGTGTGTGTATGTGTGTGTGTGGTGTGTGGTGTGTGTGTGTGTCTCTCCATGCATGCCCTCACAGAGGACCCAACCTAATTAACAGTATCAGATAAAGGAATTGCTCAGGCCTCTCCAACAACAGTACAGTCAGTCAGTCTAGTGTATAACCTCCCCCATCACACACGCCAAGCCAACCGTATACTGCTATCGTCCACAATGTGTATGCAGCTTAACTACCAGACCTACGCTAGGGCCACGTGTTAATCTACCTAATGATATAGGTCTACTACATCCGCGTGATATAGGTCTACTACATCTACATGACATAGGTCTACTACATCCACATGACATAGGTCTACTACATCCACATGATATCGGTCTACTAGATCCACATGATATAGGTCTACTACATCTACATGATATAGGTCTACTACATCCGCGTGATATAGGTCTACTACATCCACATGACATAGGTCTACTACATCCACATGATATCGGTCTACTAGATCCACATGATATAGGTCTACTACATCCACATGATATAGGTCTACTACATCTACATGATATCGGTCTACTAGATCCACATGATATAGGTCTACTACATCCACATGATATCGGTCTACTAGATCCACATGATATAGGTCTACTACATCCACATGATATAGGTCTACTACATCCACATGATATAGGTCTACTACATCTACATGATATCGGTCTACTAGATCCACATGATATAGGTCTACTACATCCACATGATATAGGTCTACTACATCTACATGATATAGGTCTACTACATCTACATGATATAGGTCTACTACATCTACATGATATAGGTCTACTACATCTACATGATATAGGTCTACCAGACTACATGATATAGGTCTACTAGACATAGGTCTACTACATCTACATGATATAGGTCTACTAGACACATTATATACAGTGGGGCAAAAAAGTATTTAGTCAGCCACCAATTGTGCAAGTTCTCCCACTTAAAAAGATGAGAGAGGCCTGTAATTTTCATCATAGGTACACTTCAACTATGACAGACAAAATGAGAAAAGAAAATCCAGAAAATCACATTGTAGAATTTTTAATGAATTTATTTGCAAATTATGGTGGAAAATAAGTATTTGGTCATCTACAAACAAGCAAGATTTCTGGCTCTCACAGACCTGTAACTTCTTCTTTAAGAGGCTCCTCTGTCCTCCACTCGTTACCTGTATTAATGGCACCTGTTTGAACTTGTTATCAGTATAAAAGACACCTGTCCACAACCTCAAACAGTCACACTCCAAACTCCACTATGGCCAAGACCAAAGAGCTGTCAAAGGACACCAGAAACAAAATTGTAGACCTGCACCAGGCTGGGAAGACTGAATCTGCAATAGGTAAGCAGCTTGGTTTGAAGAAATCAACTGTGGGAGCAATTATTAGGAAATGGAAGACATACAAGACCACTGATAATCTCCCTCGATCTGGGGCTCCACGCAAGATCTCACCCCGTGGGGTCAAAATGATCACAAGAACGGTGAGCAAAAATCCCAGAACCACACGGGGGGACCTAGTGAATGACCTGCAGAGAGCAGGGACCAAAGTAACAAAGCCTACCATCAGTAACACACTACGCCACCAGGGACTCAAATCCTGCAGTGCCAGACGTGTCCCCCTGCTTAAGCCAGTACATGTCCAGGCCCGTCTGAAGTTTGCTAGAGAGCATTTGGATGATCCAGAAGAAGATTGGGAGAATGTCATATGGTCAGATGAAACCAAAATATAACCTTTTGGTAAAAACTCAACTCGTTGTGTTTGGAGGACAAAGAATGCTGAGTTGCACCCAAAGAACACCATACCTACTGTGAAGCATGCGGGAGGAAACATCATGCTTTGGGGCTGTTTTTCTGCAAAGGGACCAGGACGACTGATCCGTGTAAAGGACAGAATGAATGGGGCCATGTATCGTGAGATTTTGAGTGAAAACCTCCTTCCATCAGCAAGGGCATTGAAGATGAAACGTGGCTGGGTCTTTCAGCATGACAATGATCCCAAACACACCGCCCGGGCAACGAAGGAGTGGCTTCGTAAGAAGCATTTCAAGGTCCTGGAGTGGCCTAGCCAGTCTCCAGATCTCAACCCCATAGAAAATCTTTGGAGGGAGTTGAAAGTCCGTGTTGCCCAGCAACAGCCCAAAAACACCACTGCTCTAGAGGAGGTCTGCATGGAGGAATGGGCCAAAATACCAGCAACAGTGTGTGAAAACCTTGTGAAGACTTACAGAAATCGTTTGACCTCTGTCATTGCCAACAAAGGGTATATAACAAAGTATTGAGATAAACTTTTGTTATTGACCAAATACTTATTTTCCACCATAATTTGCAAATAAATTCATTAAAAATCCTACAATGTGATTTTCTGGATTTTTTTTTCTCATTTTGTCTGTCATAGTTGAAGTGTACCTATGATGAAAATTACAGGCCTCTCTCATCTTTTTAAGTGGGAGAACTTGCACAATTGGTGGCTGACTAAATACTTTTTTGCCCCACTGTATTTGAGTTTAACCATAATATTTGTTGTAATATTTGTTCTGTCTTTTCTGGTGGAATTAACTGAAATTGCAACCAGCTTTCTATAGTTTATTTTAAATATAGCGATATTCTGGAGATTATTTTATCTTCAAATAACCGAAAGTGAGAGGTTGTAATCTGAATAAAGTGAGAGGTTGTAATCTGAATAAAGGGAGAGGTTGTAATCTGAATAAAGGGAGAGGTTGTAATCTGAATAAAGTGAGAGGTTGTAATCTGAATAAAGGGAGAGGTTGTAATCTGAATAAAGGGAGAGGTTGTAATCTGAATAAAGGGAGAGGTTGTAATCTGAATAAAGGGAGAGATTGTAATCTGAATAAAGGGAGAGGTTGTAATCTGAATAAAGGGAGAGGTTGTAATCTGAATAAAGGGAAAAAGGCCATTCTTGAACATGGTGTGAGACATTCTTACTAATCTGCTATACAACCAGTTTGGATTGAAATATAACTTCTGTATGATTGAAGTATTTAAGGTCTAATACTTAAATACTTTGTCAGAAATGATTAAATATGAATGATTCAAAACATCAAGTGAAAGAAGCTTGGACAGCTAATGCCAAAATATGTCTACCAGTTCAGTTTCTTAGATATTTCATTAAAGAGACCAGTTGTGTGACTGACGCCTTTTCAGGAAAGTTTCAACGTTTTAATATTTAATCATTTCTGCCCTCCAAATTTAAATTACGCCCGTTTAATTTAGCCTGGCTTGCCATTCCAAATAAAGTGTATTTTTTGCTCATATAATTTTACAAAACAAGTTGTTCGGGTTAGGCAGGTCCAAAAGTAAATTTCAGAAACTGACTAAAGAATTAAATCAGATAGATTTTTCAATATAGACAGGTATTTACCTTTCCATAGTAGTAAGATCTTATGTATTTTTGCAAACTTTCTATAAAAATGTATTGGAGTGAGATCATTTCTTTCCTTCGGGATATGAATACAGAGTATGTCCACTTCACCGTCAGACCATTTTATCGGTAAACTACACGGTAATGTAAAAGTTGCGTTTTTTTTTAGATCTAATGCAAAATAAAGTACATTTAGAAAGGTATCTTGGCATCCTAGAGAACACTTGGCTGCTGTAAAGCAAATTTTCCGCAATTCTACACAGTTTGGCATGGAGCTGAGAGACAATTTTGCAGTTTTAAAGCTAATTTTCTCCAATTCCATAAATTTTGCCATGTTCCTCTGCTCCAACATTATAACAAAATCAATGGGCATGTGCGCTGGTTTATGGAGTTTTCAATTCACCCTGACAGTCTAGCTTGTATTTGACTGTTAGATGGTAAAATATATATAGTTCAATATCTTTTCCGCATGCTTTCTATTTGGTTTAGGTCGTTCAAGATAGCATGCTAACTGTTCCTGTATACTTCCAGTCATTGTGCTAACGCTAGTTAGCATTAGCTCGTGAAACTACCTTTTAATTCCTTCATACTGGACTCAAACATTTTATCCACAATGGTATTCTGTTGTAGCAAGTGATATTCATAAAATAACAATAACAACCAAAAAAATCGGGCCCCCATCCAGTCCCTCCCTTGTGGGGCCCAAGACCCTAGTTTGAAAACCTCTGCATTAGAATCCCAGTTTGAAAACCGTTGCATTAGAATCCCAGTTTGAAAACCTCTGCATTAGAATCCCAGTTCGAAAACCGTTGCATTAGAATCCCAGTTTGAAAACCTCTGCATTAGAATCCCAGTTTGAAAACCATTGCATTAGAATCCCAGTTTGAAAACCTCTGCATTAGAATCCCAGTTCGAAAACCATTGCATTAGAATCCCAGTTTGAAAACCTCTGCATTAGAATCCCAGTTTGAAAACCGTTGCATTAGAATCCCAATTTGAAAACCGTTGCATTAGAATCCATTAGGGACCATTTCAAAGGCTAGCTGGGAGAAGTGGCCTTCATGAAGAGATTAGTTAGCCATGCACTGATGACCATAGAGTTCAGTCAGAGCCGATAGCATCTCTCACAGACAAAGACCACATTCACAGCTTTCACCTCATTAGTAGAGTACAGTGTGTGTGTGTGTGTGTGTGTGTCCATCCACGCGTGCGTTGCTGCCGGTGCGCGCGCGTGTGTGTGTGTGTGTGTGTGTGTGTGTGTGTGTGTGTGTGTGTGTGTGTGTGTGTGTGTGTGTGTTGGGCCAGTAATGAGGCTCAAGTGTCATTGTACAGGTTTGTCAGTGAGAATCTGGAGGTCCTGAATGTGATGGCTGTCCTGCTTACTGAATATAGACAAGCTCTCTTCTACTGTTATTGACCTAGAGCAGGGGTCGCATTCCGGGGTCGCATTCCGGGGTCGCATTCCGGGGTCGCATTCCGGGGTCGCATTCCGTCTTCAACTCATTTAGCCACCAGGGGTCGCATTCCGTCTTCAACTCATTTAGCCACCAGGGGTCGCATTCCGTCTTCAACTCATTTAGTCACCAGGGGTCGCATTCCATCTTCAACTCATTTAGTCACCAGGGGTCGCATTCCGTCTTCAACTCATTTAGCCACCAGGGGTCGCATTCCGTCTTCAACTCATTTAGCCCCAGGGGTCGCATTCCGTCTTCAACTCATTTAGCCCCAGGGGTCGCATTCCATCTTCAACTCATTTAGCCACCAGGGGTCGCATTCCGTCTTCAACTCATTTAGCCACCAGGGGTCGCATTCCGTCTTCAACTCATTTAGCCACCAGGGGTCGCATTCCGTCTTCAACTCATTTAGCCCCAGGGGTCGCATTCCGTCTTCAACTCATTTAGCCACCAGGGGTCGCATTCCATCTTCAACTCATTTAGCCACCAGGGGTCGCATTCCTTCTTCAACTCATTTAGCCACCAGGGGTCGCATTCCATCTTCAACTCATTTAGCCACCAGGGGTCGCATTCCATCTTCAACTCATTTAGCCACCAGGGGTCGCATTCCTTCTTCAACTCATTTAGCCACCAGGGGTCGCATTCCATCTTCAACTCATTTAGCCACCAGGGGTCGCATTCCATCTTCAACTCATTTAGCCACCAGGGGTCGCATTCCTTCTTCAACTCATTTAGCCACCAGGGGTCGCATTCCATCTTCAACTCATTTAGCCACCAGGGGTCGCATTCCATCTTCAACTCATTTAGCCACCAGGGGTCGCATTCCGTCTTCAACTCATTTAGTCACCAGGGGTCGCATTCCATCTTCAACTCATTTAGCCCCAGGGGTCGCATTCCCTCTTCAACTCATTTAGTCACCAGGGGTCGCATTCCATCTTCAACTCATTTAGTCACCAGGGGTCGCATTCCGTCTTCAACTCATTTAGCCACCAGGGGTCGCATTCCATCTTCAACTCATTTAGCCACCAGGGGTCGCATTCCGTCTTCAACTCATTTAGCCCCAGGGGTCGCATTCCATCTTCAACTCATTTAGCCACCAGGGGTCGCATTCCGTCTTCAACTCATTTAGCCCCAGGGGTCGCATTCCATCTTCAACTCATTTAGCCCCAGGGGTCGCATTCCGTCTTCAACTCATTTAGCCACCAGGGGTCGCATTCCATCTTCAACTCATTTAGCCACCAGGGGTCGCATTCCGTCTTCAACTCATTTAGCCCCAGGGGTCGCATTCCATCTTCAACTCATTTAGCCACCAGGGGTCGCATTCCGTCTTCAACTCATTTAGCCCCAGGGGTCGCATTCCGTCTTCAACTCATTTAGTCACCAGGGGTCGCATTCCATCTTCAACTCATTTAGCCACCAGGGGTCGCATTCCGTCTTCAACTCATTTAGTCACCAGGGGTCGCATTCCATCTTCAACTCATTTAGCCCCAGGGGTCGCATTCCCTCTTCAACTCATTTAGTCACCAGGGGTCGCATTCCATCTTCAACTCATTTAGCCACCAGGGGTCGCATTCCGTCTTCAACTCATTTAGTCACCAGGGGTCGTATTCCGTCTTCAACTCATTTAGCCACCAGGGGTCGCATTCCATCTTCAACTCATTTAGCCACCAGGGGTCGCATTCCGTCTTCAACTCATTTAGCCCCAGGGGTCGCATTCCATCTTCAACTCATTTAGCCACCAGGGGTCGCATTCCGTCTTCAACTCATTTAGCCCCAGGGGTCGCATTCCATCTTCAACTCATTTAGCCCCAGGGGTCGCATTCCGTCTTCAACTCATTTAGCCACCAGGGGTCGCATTCCATCTTCAACTCATTTAGCCACCAGGGGTCGCATTCCGTCTTCAACTCATTTAGCCCCAGGGGTCGCATTCCATCTTCAACTCATTTAGCCACCAGGGGTCGCATTCCGTCTTCAACTCATTTAGCCACCAGGGGTCGCATTCCGTCTTCAACTCATTTAGTCACCAGGGGTCGCATTCTGTCTTCAACTCATTTAGTCACCAGGGGTCGCATTCCATCTTCAACTCATTTAGCCACCAGGGGTCGCATTCCCTCTTCAACTCATTTAGCCACCAGGGGTCGCATTCCGTCTTCAACGAGGTCCGGAGGGCCGCACAATTTTTTTCTAATATTTTCTCGCCTTCAAAATTAGAAAAAAACTTAAAGTATATCCATCATTTTGGGCATTTTCCATGTTCCTTGACTGTCCAGCTTTTATTTCGGTGATCATAAGCGAGTCGGACACAATCAAGAAACTGCATGAACGTAGGTCCATTATCATTCTACACAGTTTTGATTAGGTTTTAGTCATGTTAAAGTATATTTATTGAGTACCTACTGTTCACAACATCATCCCACTCCGTCAATAACAGCTGTCTCCTGGTGAGATCAAACATACTGTTCACAACAACATCCCACTCCGTCAATAACAGCTGTCTCCTGGTGAGATCAAACATACTGTTCACAACATCATCACACTCCGTCAATAACAGCTGTCTCCTGGTGAGATCAAACATACTGTTCACAACAACATCCCACTCCGTCAATAACAGCTGTCTCCTGGTGAGATCAAACATACTGTTCACAACAACATCCCACTCCGTCAATAACAGCTGTCTCCTGGTGAGATCAAACATACTGTTCACAACATCATCCCACTCCGTCAATAACAGCTGTCTCCTGGTGAGATCAAACATACTGTTCACAACATCATCCCACTCCGTCAATAACAGCTGTCTCCTGGTGAGATCAAACATACTGTTCACAACAACATCCCACTCCGTCAATAACAGCTGTCTCCTGGTGAGATCAAACATACTTTTCACAACAACATCCCACTCCGTCAATAACAGCTGTCTCCTGGTGAGATCAAACATACTGTTCACAACAACATCCCACTCCGTCAATAACAGCTGTCTCCTGGTGAGATCAAACATACTGTTCACAACATCATCCCACTCCGTCAATAACAGCTGTCTCCTGGTGAGATCAAACATACTGTTCACAACAACATCCCACTCCGTCAATAACAGCTGTCTCCTGGTGAGATCAAACATACTGTTCACAACATCATCCCACTCCGTCAATAACAGCTGTCTCCTGGTGAGATCAAACATACTGTTCACAACATCATCCCACTCCGTCAATAACAGCTGTCTCCTGGTGAGATCAAACATACTGTTCACAACAACATCCCACTCCGTCAATAACAGCTGTCTCCTGGTGAGATCAAACATACTGTTCACAACATCATCCCACTCCGTCAATAACAGCTGTCTCCTGGTGAGATCAAACATACTGTTCACAACAACATCCCACTCCGTCAATAACAGCTGTCTCCTGGTGAGATCAAACATACTTTTCACAACAACATCCCACTCCGTCAATAACAGCTGTCTCCTGGTGAGATCAAACATACTTTTCACAACATCATCCCACTCCGTCAATAACAGCTGTCTCCTGGTGAGATCAAACATACTGTTCACAACATCATCCCACTCCGTCAATAACAGCTGTCTCCTGGTGAGATCAAACATACTGTTCACAACAACATCCCACTCCGTCAATAACAGCTGTCTCCTGGTGAGATCAAACATACTGTTCACAACAACATCTGTTTGTTTGTCGAGCTTGTTAGACATGATCGTGAGAGGAGAGGACAAGGTACTCCACACAGCAGGACAGGTTTAAGGCTACAGAACAAAAGAGAACACTTATAACCCATTCTCACTGACAGTCTCTTTCAACAGGACCAGCTTTCACATGCTAACAACACAAAAGACAAGTGTGTTTGACCCTCTGGCACAGAAACTACACCGTCTAGCCCCTCAACACATCATCCACCCTGGTTTCCTTTCCTTTTGTATGGCCTGGGCCTCTCACTGACGGACAACCGTTTCATTATCAGGTGCAGATGCTTGGCGATGACACGGTGTGTATTCACTAGGAACCAAACAGAAGCAAACGGACTGAAACGAGGAGGGTCTACGTGAACTTGTCCAATAAGAAGCTCTTGTTTTTGTTGCTAAACGTTTTGCTACGGTGGGCACTAATGAATGCACCCCATGACTACTTTGAGTCATATCAGTTCAGGATATTTCTTGCCTCACCTAATAAATCAGACATCTTGGACAGACCCTCGGCAGCTTTGAGAAATTAAAAAGGCAAGGGAAAGATCCTCAACAGGCAGAATGTATTTTAAAACAAATTCTCGACTGGAAAGCTTGTCTACTAATGTCATCGTGAGATCCTGCTTTTGACCACAGGATTTCTTTAACAGAGGTGAAGGTCAAGCTAGATTACCATGTCTATTCTGAAGCCGCGTGTGAGAGAAAGAGGGAGAGAGATGAATTGAGATGTGATCGCTGTTGACTGGAGGGGTGGTGGGTCAGCTACAGGGTGATATACCCTTCCCCTGGAGGACAGAGTCTGAGCACCCGAATCCCTATAAAGTGTGCTACTGCTGACCAGGGCCCATAGGGCTATGTAGTGCATCATGTAGGGAAGAGAGGGCCATTTGAGACATAGGTCTTAGTTACCCCCCTGAGTCTGTCTGGTTTAACACACAGTACTGTTAGGTCTTAGTTACCCCCCTGAGTCTGTCTGGTTTAACACACAGTACTGTTAGGTCTTAGTTACCTCCTGAGTCCGTCTGGTTTAACACACAGTACTGTTAGGTCTTAGTTACCCCCTGGTTCAGTCAGTCTGGTTTAACACATAGTACTGTTAGGTCTTAGTTACCTCCTGAGTCCGTCTGGTTTAACACACAGTACTGTTAGGTCTTAGTTACCCCCTGGTTCAGTCAGTCTGGTTTAACACACAGTACTGTTAGGTCTTAGTTACCTCCTGAGTCAGTCTGGTTTAACACACAGTACTGTTAGGTCTTAGTTACCCCCCTGAGTCTGTCTGGTTTAACACACAGTACTGTTAGGTCTTAGTTACCCCCCTGAGTCAGTCTGGTTTAACACACAGTACTGTTAGGTCTTAGTTACCACCTGAGTCAGTCCGTCTGGTTTAACACACAGTACTGGTAGGTCTTAGTTACCACCTGAGTCCGTCTGGTTTAATACACAGTACTGTTAGGTCTTAGTTACCCCCTGGTTCAGTCAGTCTGGTTTAACACACAGTACTGTTAGGTCTTAGTTACCTCCTGGTTCAGTCAGTCTGGTTTGGGCATTGAATGATTGAAGCTTGTTAGGAGCCTGTGAGAGATGTGATTGACACCCCCATAAGCCATCGGGTAATGAAGTGTTCATTTTTAGGCTACATCTCATCACCCTGCTGCATAGGGACTCAGAAAGGAATGCATTTCAGTGCACATGCGATAAAATCTGCAAGCGGTACCAATCTGACACCAACAGGCTCCTGAACAGCTTCTATCCCCAAGCCATAAGACTGCTAAATAGCTAACAAAATGGCTTCACGGACTAGCTGAGTTAACCTTGTTCATATTTTAAGTCTCTAAGTGGCCCCAAACTTTTGAACGGTAGTGTATATATAGATACAGTATCTACCTCCATCACTCCAGTATCTACCTCCATCACTCCAGTATCTACCTCCATCACTCCAGTATCTACCTCCATCATCTACCTCCATCACTCCAGTATTTACCTCCATCCCTCCAGTATCTACCTCCATCACTCCAGTATCTACCTCCATCACTCCAGGATCTCTGTACATACAGTATCTACCTCCATCACTCCAGTATCCCTGTACATGCAGTATCTACCTCCATCCCTCCAGTATCTACCTCCATCACTCCAGTATCTACCTCCATCACTCCAGTATCTACCTCCATCACTCCAGTATCTACCTCCATCCCTCCAGTATCTACCTCCATCACTCCAGTATCTACCTCCATCACTCCAGTATCTACCTCCATCACTCCAGTATCTACCTCCATCACTCCAGTATCCCTGTACATACAGTATCTACCTCCATCACTCCAGTATCTACCTCCATCACTCCAGTATCCCTGTACATACAGTATCTACCTCCATCACTCCAGTATCTACCTCCATCACTCCAGTGTCCCTGTACATACAGTATCTACCTCCATCACTCCAGTATCTACCTCCATCACTCCAGTATCTACCTCCATCACTCCAGTATCCCTGTACATCCAGTATCTACCTCCATCACTCCAGTATCCCTGTACATCCAGTATCTACCTCAATCCCTCCAGTATTTACCTCCATCCCTCCAGTATCTACCTCCATCACTCCAGTATCTACCTCCATCACTCCAGTATCTACCTCCATCACTCCAGTATCTACCTCCATCACTCCAGTATCTACCTCCATCCCTCAAGTATCTACCTCCATCCCTCCAGTATCTACCTCCATCCCTCCAGTATCTACCTCCATCCCTCCAGTATCTACCTCCATCCCTCCAGTATCTACCTCCATCCCTCCAGTATCTACCTCCATCACTCCAGTATCTACCTCCATCACTCCAGTATCTACCTCCACCACTCCAGTATCTACCTCCATCTCTCCAGTATCTACCTCCATCACTCCAGTATCTACCTCCATCACTCCAGTATCTACCTCCATCACTCCAGAATCTACCTCCATCACTCCAGTGTCTACCTCCATCCCTCAAATATCTACCTCCATCCCTCCAGTATCTACCTCCATCCCTCCAGTATCTACCTCCATCCCTCCAGTATCTACCTCCATCCCTCCAGTATCTACCTCCATCACTCCAGTATCTACCTCCATCACTCCAGTATCTACCTCCATCACTCCAGTATCTACCTCCATCACTCCAGTATCTACCTCCACCACTCCAGTATCTACCTCCATCTCTCCAGTATCTACCTCCATCCCTCCAGTATCTACCTCCATCCCTCCAGTATCTACCTCCATCACTCCAGTATCTACCTCCATCACTCCAGTATCTACCTCCATCACTCCAGTATCTACCTCCATCACTCCAGTATCTACCTCTATCACTCCAGTATCTACCTCTATCACTCCAGTATCTACCTCCATCACTCCAGTATCTACCTCCATCACTCCAGTATCTACCTCCATCACTCCAGTATCTACCTCCATCACTCCAGTATCTACCTCCATCCCTCCAGTATCCCTGTACATACATATGTACCTCCATCACTCCAGTATCTACCTCCATCACTCCAGTATCTACCTCCATCACTCCAGTATCTACCTCCATCACTCCAGTATCTACCTCCATCACTCCAGTATCTACCTCCATCCCTCCAGTATCCCTGTACATACATATGTACCTCCATCACTCCAGTATCTACCTCCATCCCTCCAGTATCCCTGTACATACATATGTACCTCCATCACTCCAGTATCTACCTCCATCACTCCAGTATCTACCTCCACCACTCCAGTATCTACCTCCATCACTCCAGTATCTACCTCCATCACTCCAGTATCCCTGTACATACATATGTACCTCCATCACTCTAGTATCTACCTCCATCCCTCCAGCATCTACCTCCATCACCTTACCCCTATACATATCTACCTCCATCACTCCAGTATCCCTGTACATTATAAATATGTTATTGGAACGGACACTGTAATATAGCTTCTTACTTTCTCGCGTTATTCTTATTTCTATTTCTTGTGTTTTTAATTCTTATTTCTTATCTTTATTTCTTGTGTTTTCGATCTACCTCGTTATTTTGTAGTGCTACATTGATATTGATCACTGCTATGTCGGATTTTGAGTTTGCAAGAAAGGCATCACTGTACTTGTGCATGTGACATTGAAAACAAATCGGTGTACACGACCAATAAACTTTGATTTGATTTGAGACAGAATCTCTATGACCCCTGGCCCCTCACTGCCACCCCAGCCCTGTTTTATGGGCCTTAATAGAACACCATAGTGGTTTACGGCCATTGATTTTGGCCGAGTTGATCTGGGAGCTTGTGGACGATAATGTGACAGAATGGATCAGCGGCGTGTCTTGACTGATGGATTGGAGGGAGGGAGGGAGGGTTGAGACGAGAGGGAGGGAGGGAGGGAGGGTTGAGACGAGAGGGAGGGAGGGAGGGTTGAGACGAGAGGGAGGGAGGGAGGGTTGAGACGAGAGGGAGGGAGGGAGGGTTGAGACGAGAGGGAGGGAGGGAGGGAGGGTTGAGACGAGAGGGAGGGAGGGTTGAGACGAGAGGGAGGGAGGGAGGGAGGGGAGAGACGAGAGGGAGGGAGGGAGGGTTGAGACGAGAGGGAGGGAGGGAGGGAGGGAGGGAGGGAGGGAGGGGATAGAGAGAGAGAGAGAGAGAGAGAGAGAGAGAGAGGGGGAGAGAGAGAGAGAGGGGGGAGAGGGAGAGAGAGAGAGAGAGAGGAGAGAGGGGGAGAGAGAGAGAGAGAGAGAGAGAGAGAGAGAGAGAGAGAGAGAGAGAGAGAGAGAGAGAGAGAGAGAGAGAGAGAGAGAGAGAGAGAGAGAGACAGGGAGGGAGGGAGGGAGGTAGGGAGGGTTGAGATGAGAGAGAGGACTGGCAGGTAGCCAAGCAGTTAAGAGCATTGGGCCAGTAACAGAAAAGGTCGCTGGGTTGAATCCCGGAACAGACTAGGTGAACCAGCTGTCGATGTGCCCTTGACCAAGGCACTTAACCCTAATATTGCTCCTGTATGTTGCTCTAGATGAGAGCATCTGATCAATGTCAAATGACTGCTCTTGTTCCTGTGGTAGACTGTACACTCTCAGATGCTCAGTGTGTGTGTGCGTGTGCGTGTGCGTGTGCGTGCGTGTGTGTGTGTGTGTGTGTGTGTGTAAATTGTTGGCAAAAGGTAACAGCGACAGCTGTGATGCACAGTTGGCCATTCCTCGCTTCACTAGCACAATCCCCCTGACTAGAAGGTGACACACAGGAAGAGAGGAGTGATGGAGAAAAAAAAACAGCCGAGAGAAACACAGGTGAGACATGGTTCATAGCCTGGTCCCAGATCTATTGTCTCCTTCTATAGCCTGGTCCCAGATCTGTTGTCTCCTTCTATCGCCTGGTCCCAGATCTGTTGTCTCCTTCTATAGCCTGGTCCCAGATCTATTGTCTCCTTCTATAGCCTGGTCCCAGATCTGTTGTCTCCTTCTATCGCCTGGTCCCAGATCTGTTGTCTCCTTCTATAGCCTGGTCCCAGATCTATTGTCTCCTTCTATAGTCTGGTCCCAGATCTGTTGTCTCCTTCTATAGCCTGGTCCCAGATCTGTTGTCTCCTTCTATAGCCTGGTCCCAGATCTGTTGTCTCCTTCTATAGCCTGGTCCCAGATCTGTTGTCTCCTTCTATAGCCTGGTCCCAGATCTGTTGTCTCCTTCTATAGCCTGGTCCCAGATCTGTTGTCTCCTCCTATAGCCTGGTCCCAGATCTGTTGTCTCCTTCTATAGCCTGGTCCCAGATCTGTTGTCTCCTTCTGTAGCCTGGTCCCAGATCTGTTGTCTCCTTCTATAGCCTGGTCCCAGATCTGTTGTCTCCTTCTAAAGCCTGGTCCCAGATCTGTTGTCTCCTTCTATAGCCTGGTCCCAGATCTGTTGTCTCCTTCTAAAGCCTGGTCCCAGATCTGTTGTCTCCTTCTAAAGCCTGGTCCCAGATCTGTTGTCTCCTTCTATAGCCTGCTCCCAGATCTGTTGTCTCCTTCTATAGCCTGGTCCCAGATCTGTTGTCTCCTTCTAAAGCCTGGTCCCAGATCTGTTGTCTCCTTCTATAGCCTGCTCCCAGATCTGTTGTCTCCTTCTATAGCCTGGTCCCAGATCTGTTGTCTCCTTCTATAGTCTGGTCCCAGATCTGTTGTCTCCTTCTATAGCCTGGTCCCAGATCTGTTGTCTCCTACTATAGCCTGGTCCCAGATCTGTTGTCCCCTTCTATAGCCTGGTCCCAGATCTGTTGTCTCCTTCTAAAGCCTGGTCCCAGATCTGTTGTCTCCTTCTATAGCCTGGTCCCAGATCTGTGGTCTCCTTCTAAAGCCTGGTCCCAGATCTGTTGTCTCCTTCCATAGCCTGGTCCCAGATCTGTTGTCTCCTTCTATAGCCTGGTCCCAGATCTGTTGTCTCCTTCTATAGCCTGGACCCAGATCTGTTGTCTCCTTCTATAGCCTGGTCCCAGATCTGTTGTCTCCTTCTATAGCCTGGTCCCAGATCTGTTGTCTCCTTCTATAGCCTGGTCCCAGATCTGTTGTCTCCTTCTATAGCCTGGTCCCAGATCTGTTGTCTCCTTCTATAGCCTGGTCCCAGATCTGTTGTCTCCTCCTATAGCCTGGTCCCAGATCTGTTGTCTCCTTCTAAAGCCTGGTCCCAGATCTGTTGTCTCCTTCTAAAGCCTGGTCCCAGATCTGTTGTCTCCTTCTATAGTCTGGTCCCAGATCTGTTGTCTACTTCTAAAGCCTGGTCCCAGATCTGTTGTCTCCTTCTATAGCCTGGTCCCAGATCTGTTGTCTCCTTCTAGAGCCTGGTCCCAGATCTGTTGTCTCCTTCTATAGCCTGGTCCCAGATCTGTTGTCTCCTTCTATAGCCTGGTCCCAGATCTGTTGTCTTCTTCTATAGCCTGGTCCCAGATCTGTTGTCTCCTCCTATAGCCTGGTCCCAGATCTGTTGTCTCCTTCTAGAGCCTGGTCCCAGATCTGTTGTCTCCTTCTATAGCCTGGTCCCAGATCTGTTGTCTCCTTCTAGAGCCTGGTCCCAGATCTGTTGTCTCCTTCTATAGCCTGGTCCCAGATCTGTTGTCTCCTTCTATAGCCTGGTCCCAGATCTGTTGTCTTCTTCTATAGCCTGGTCCCAGATCTGTTGTCTCCTTCTATAGCCTGGTCCCAGATCTGTTGTCTCCTCCTATAGCCTGGTCCCAGATCTGTTGTCTCCTTCTATAGCCTGGTCCCAGATCTGTTGTCTCCTTCTATAGCCTGGTCCCAGTTCTGATGACTCCTTCTATAGCCTGGTCCCAGATCTGTTGTCTCCTCCTATAGCCTGGTCCCAGATCTGTTGTCTCCTACTATAGCCTGGTCCCAGATCTGTTGTCTCCTTCTATAGCCTGGTCCCAGATCTGTTGTCTCCTTCAATAGCCTGGTCCCAGATCTGTTGTCTCCTTCAATAGCCTGGTCCCAGATCTGTTTGTGCTCTTGTCAACTCCATTGCTCATTGTAAAAGCCAGTTTGGCATGATAGCACAAATACACTGGAAGATTGGTAACAAGTTAGAGAAGGAGAAATTCCAGAGTTTTGACACAGGCACAGCCGACTAGCGCTAGCTAACGTTAAAAGGAACATTTTAAGAAATGTTTTACCTTAAACAATCGTTGTCCAGATGACGTTATGAACATGTAGGACTGTAGTTGTTGGGTAGTTCAAAAGCTAGCGGCTTCAGAAATTATTCATTCAGTTCTATATGTTCATTTTTCAGATATTTCAGGTAAACAAAAAAAAAAAATGTTTGTAACGTTCCTTTAACGTTAGTTAGCGCTAGTCGGCTGTAAACTCTGGAATTTCTCCTTCTCAGCTTGTTACCCACACATGCAGTCAGAGCCCTCCCTAGCCTTGTGTTTTTAGAGTTGATTTCCTGCAATTTACACATTTTGCCATGGGGCATAGAGAAACTGTTGCAGTTTTAAAGCTAGTTTGCTGCAATTTACACATTTTGCCATGGGGCATAGAGAAACTGTTGCAGTTTTAAAGCTAGTTTGCTGCAATTTACACATTTTGCCATGGGGCATAGAGAAACTGTTGCAGTTTTAAAGCTAGTTTGCTGCAATTCTACACATTTTGCCATGGGGCATAGAGAAACTATTGCAGTTTTAAAGCTAGTTTGCTGCAATTCTACACATTTTGCCATGGGGCATAGAGAAACTATTGCAGTGTGCTTTGTCACACCAAGCCCCTCCTCCTCCTGTGCTTTGTGACACCAAGCCCCTCCTCCTCCTGTGCTTTGTGACACCAAGCCCCTCCTCCTCCTGTGCTGTGTGACACCAAGCCCCTCCTCCTCCTGTGCTGTGTGACACCAAGCCCCTCCTCCTCCTGTGCTGTGTGACACCAAGCCCCTCCTCCTCCTGTGCTGTGTGACACCAAGCCCCTCCTCCTCCTGTGCTGTGTGACACCAAGCCCCTCCTCCTCCTGTGCTGTGTGACACCAAGCCCCTCCTCCTCCTGTGCTGTGTGACACCAAGCCCCTCCTCCTCCTGTGCTGTGTGACACCAAGCCCCTCCTCCTCCTGTGCTTTGTGACACCAAGCCCCTCCTCCTCCTGTGCTGTGTACACCTTCCCACTCCACAGACACCAAGCCCTTCCCCCTGCCACTCACAATAAAGATAAAAGATAACTTCTCTCTGACAACAAGCGGTTTAAATTCGCATATTTGCATTTGAGGTTTGGTCCAACAGAATCAGTCATATGGAGACGAAAACACAATAAGAGACATTGTTTGACTGTAATAGAGGAGAATGTAACCTTCTCTAACGATCCCCTTTTTATGTCTCAACTCCCAAAATGTACAACAGAGGAGACGACCTTACCAAAACGAGAATATCAATGAACATGTTGTGGAGAAATGAACGGTCCGTTTCTGTCGCGCGTGGCGTCGCGGTACCATTTCAGCCACCGCTTAACGGTCCAGTCTGTCTTTTATAAATTTAGCGATGAGCATTAAAAAAAAAAAAAAAAAAAAGATGCATTTATATAAGGAGCTGGCAACTCGTTTCTCATATCTTACCCAGAGGGCCACTGGATTTCAACATCTAAACTACGTGAACAGGCTATGTTGTTCAAACCGTTGGAGACAGACGGGACAGGACGGTGTACTCATAACAACTGGTTACCCACCTCGTTAGCATGCAAATAGATCCAAATTGGCTAGACTCGAAATATAAAAGAGGAGCTGGCTACTCACTGGCACGTGGGCTTGAGAGACTATTTATGAGACCCGTGTTAATGTTCTAGAATGCCTGTTACCAGAAGGTAGACATTATGAGTAGTTGTGCATTGCGCATGGATCTGGTTAATTTAAAAATATATATATATTTATGGTATTTTCATAGACAGACTTGAAAGCCAGATGAGTGATTATTGCAACAACAACAAAAAAGCCAGTTAAACTATTTTGATAAAATAATGATTAGATGATGGTTGTGGAAGGCTTATCTATATTCAGCCTTTGTATACATTTACAAGCCCTGAATTCATTTGATTAACCCTGATGCTTTGAAAAGCAGTGTATTGGCCTTTAATTGTGCAACAATGATTATTTAGAAAAAAAATTAAAAAATGTTTTAAAGGGTTTCCCTACTCTAACTAACCTCCTGAATTCCACCTCCTTTAACCAGTGTAGTAACAATGAGTACGGTTACATGCACACAATAATGTGATTATTGTGGATAGTCAGATTAATGTAATAGTTCATTTTAAAACGTTTATACCGCTATGCAAGAAGAACGATTTCCCTAATAATTCTGTTACCATGGACACGTCTGAAATCAGGCTACCTGATCCTGTTACCATGGACACATCTGAAATCAGGCTACCTGATCCTGTTTACATGGACACATCTGAAATCAGGCTACCTGATCCTGTTACCATGGACACATCTGAAATCAGGCTACCTGATCCTGTTACCATGGACACATCTGAAATCAGGCTACCTGATCCTGTTACCATGGACACATCTGAAATCAGGCTACCTGATCCTGTTTACATGGACACATCTGAAATCAGGCTACCTGATCCTGTTTACATGGACACATCTGAAATCAGGCTACCTGATGGGACTTGGATAATTGCAGAAAATTACCAAATCAAAATAAATGTTCTACCACAGGGACCATCTTATTTTTGGGAAGCATATTTTATTCTGAGTTCAGACATATAACGTTTGCATGTGAAAACTACTTTGAGACGCATACATTCAATTGTTCCGAACTCACTTCACTTGGCGCTGAAAAGGGAGGCTGGTGCTAGCACATGGGCTGATCAAATACGCCGCCGGAACTCTGGTCAAATACGCCGCCGGAACTCTGGTCAAATACGCCGCCGGAACTCTGGTCAAATACGCCGCCGGAACTCTGGTCAAATACGCCGCCGGAACTCTGGTCAAATACGCCGCCGGAACTCTGGTCAAATACGCCGCCGGAACTCTGGTCAAATACGCCGCCGGAACTCTGATCAAATACGCCGCCGGAACTCTGGTCAAATACGCCGCCGGAACTCTGGTCAAATACGCCGCCGGAACTCTGGTCAAATACGCCGCCGGAACTCTGGTCAAATACGCCGCCGGAACTCTGGTCAAATACGCCGCCGGAACTCTGGTCAAATACGCCGCCGGAATTCTGGTCAAATACGCCGCCGGAACTCTGATCAAATACGCCGCCGGAACTCTGATTGAGGGGTTCACATGTTCTAATAATTAGAAAGATTGCTCAGAAAGCCAGGTGTTTTAATCGCTGCATGCTTACTTAGATTTTGACCGTACGCCGTTTAAGATAAGCAAAGTATGGCGTTAACATGACAAATGCCGTACTCAGCCTTCAGCCATAACCAGTTTAATATCCCATTATTACTGTGCATGTAAACGTACTCAATGTAATGATAATAACATTGTATTGTCATCAGCACAGCCTAAGGACGAATTTATCAAGAAGTACAAGTATCCTGATCAAAATCGAATCAGATGTTAATTGGTCACATGCACACGTTTAGCAGATGTGTAGCGAAATGCATTTTTTTTTTTTTAGGTTCCCCTTTCTGCAAAATCTGTGTCACCATCGGCCCAAGAGGGCATCTTTCTTAACTAATGGCGCGAGGTCAGGGTTCAGATCCCACAAGTTAAGACGTTGGTTTCCAGAGCGCGAGGTCAGGGTTCAGATCCCACCAGTTAAGACATTGGTTTCCAAGGTTACTCACTTCTCTCCCTCAGGGTTCAGATCCCACCAGTTAAGACATTGGTTTCCAAGGTTACTCACTTCTCTCCCTCAGGGTTCAGATCCCACCAGTTAAGACATTGGTTTCCAAGGTTACTCACTTCTCTCCCTCAGGGTTCAGATCCCACCAGTTAAGACATTGGTTTCCAAGGTTACTCACTTCTCTCCCTGCAGCTTGTTGGTCTTCACAATGAGGTCCTGGGTCTGATCCTTGGCTGCCTGTTGAAACACACAAGAGACCCGTAAGTAATTCAAGTTCTTCACAGTCATCTCAGCTGAAAGAAATTAACCAAATACAATTGTAGTTCTTTAGGCTGAAAAAGAATGTATGTGTCAAGGGCCCGGGTCAAAAGTAGTTCACTATATAGGGAATAGGGAGCTATTAGAGACGCAGTCCATGTCTGTTTTGAAAGTGATTTACAGTTGCTAGATACCTTTAATCTGCTGGTTATCTCTTAACAACAGGTGATTTACACTAGTTAGACAGATATTTTTTTATTTAACCTGTCTCGCCCCCCCGTTCCGCTAGCGGAACTCCTCCCACATTCCACTGAAAAGCCAGAGCGCAAAATTCAAAAAATATTTTTAATTTTTTTAAAACTTTCACACATTAACAAGTCCAATACAGCTAATGAAAGATACACATCTTGTGAATCCAGCCAACATGTCCGATTTTTTTTATGTTTTACAGGGAAAACACAATATATATTTATGTTAGCTCACCAACAAATAGAAAAAAGCACAGACATTTTTCACAGCACAGGTAGCATGCACAAAATCAACCAAACTAACCTAGAACAAACCAAAGAAACAACTTAATCAGATGACAGTCTTATAACATGTTATACATTAAATCTATGTTTTGTTTGAAAAATGTGCATATTTCAGGTATAAATCATCGTTTACATTGCAGCTACAATCAGAAATTGCACCGAAAGCAGCCAGAATAATTACAGACACCAACGTGACATACCGAAATACTCATCATAAAACATTTCTGAAAAATACATGGTGTATAGCAAATGAAAGACAAAGATCTTGTGAATACAGCCAATATTTCCGATTGTTTAAGTGTTTTACAGCGAAAACACAATATAGCATTATATTTGCTTACTACAATAGCCTACCACACTACCGCATTCATTCATCAAGGCACGTTAGCGATAGCAATAGGCACGTTAGCGTTAGCGAATAAACCAGCAAAAGATATTAAATTTCACTAACCTTCATAAACCTTCCTCAGATGACAGTCCTATAACATCAGGTTATACATACACTTATGTTTTGTTCGAAAATGTGCATATTTAGAGCTGAAATCCGTGGTTATACAACGTAGCATAACGTAGCATAACATGCTAACGTAGCATATTTTTCCCAGAATGTGCGGATATTTCTATTAGACTCTCACCTATTCTGACCAAATAGCTATTCATAAACATTACAAAAAAATACATGTTGTACAGGAAACGATAGATCCATTAGTTCTTAATGCAATCGCAGTGTTAGAATTCTAAAAATATCTTCATTACGACATAAGACTTAGTTATGGTAAGGGAATAACCAAAACCTGAGCGCAAAGCTACTAGTACACAGTTCGACAGATATATGAAATAGCATCACAAAATGGTTCCTACCTTTGCTGATCTTCTATCAGAATGTTGTACAAGGGGTCCTTTGTCCAGAACAGTCGTTGTTTGAATTCAGAACGTTCTTTTTCCCTCTTGAATTAGCAAGCACACTGGCCATGCGGCGCTAAGCTCTCCAACGTCAACAAAGTCAAACATCGCAACACGCCTAATGTCCCGAATAAATTTCAATAGTCTAATGAAACTATATTGAAAAAACATACTTTAGGATGATATTGTAACATGTATCAAATAAAATCAAAGCCGGAGATCGTATTCGCCCATAACGACAGGTTTCCAGTAGGCAATAACAGGTCCCTTCACGCGCCTTGCAGACAACAGAAAATGGGGGACACGTTGTTCCAAGATGATTAATTCAACGTCAGACAGAGATAATCAACTCCTTTTTCCTCTCACTTCCTCTTGACATCCGGGTGAAGGTGTATGACGTGCCCATTTATAGGCAGTCACTTGAACAGAACAAAGATTTCAGACTTTCCACTTCCTGGTCACAAAGTGTGCTGCCAAATCAGTTCTGTTTTACCCACAGACAAAATTCAAACGGTTTTAGAAACTAGAGAGTGTTTTCTATCCAATAGTAATAATAATATGCATATTGTACGAGCAAGAATTGAGTACGAGGCCGTTTAAATTGGGCACGTTTTTCCCAAAAAGTGAAAACAGCACCCCCTGTCCTCAACAGGTTAACTAGGCCTACCCCTGTCAAACCCAAACCCGGACAGCGCTGGGCCTATTGTGCACCGCCCCTATGGGACTCCCAATCACGGACGGTTGCGATACAGCCTGGAATCGAACCAGGGTCTGTAGCGACGCCTCTAGCACTGAGATACAGTGCCTTACACGGCTGCGCAGCTCAGGAGGCACCTTCGATCAGATATAGTTGAAGTCAGAAGTTTACATTCACCTTCAAACATTTAAACTCAGTTTTTCACAATTCCTGAAATTTAATCCAAGTAAAAATTCCCCGTCTTAGGTCAGTTAGGGTCACCACTTTATTTTAAGAATGTGAAATGTCAGAGTAATAGTAGAGAGAATTATTTATTTTACATTCCCAGTGGGTCAGAAGTTTACATACACTCAATTAGTATTTGGAGGCATTGCCTATAAATTCTTTAACTTGGGTCAAACGTTTCGGGTATTCTTCCACAAGCTTCCCACAACAAGTTGGGTGAGTTTTGGCCCATTCTTCCTGACAGAGCTGGTGTAACTGAGTCAGGTTTGTAGGCCTCCTTGCTCGCACATGCTTTTTCAGTTCTGCCCACAAATTATCTATAGGATTGAGGTCAGGGCTATGTGATGGCCACTCCAATACCTTGACTTTGTTGTGCTTAAGCCATTTTGCCAAAACTTTGGAAGTATGCTTGGGGTCATTGTCCATTTGGAAGACCCATTTGTGACCAAGCTTTAACTTCCTGACTGATGTCTTGACATGTTGCTTCAATATATCCACGTAATTTTCCTACCTCATGATGCCATCTATTTTGTGAAGTGCACCAGTCCCTTCTGCAGCAAAGCACCCCCACAACATGATGCTGCCACCCCCGTGCTTCACGGTTGGGATGGTGTTCTTCGGCTTGCAAGCATCCCCCTTTATCCTCCAAACATAACAATGGTCATTATGGCCAAACAGTTCTATTTTAGTTTCATCAGACCAGAGGACATTTCTCCAAAAAGTATGATCTTTGTCCCCATGTGCAGTTGCAAACCATAGTCCGGCTTTTTTATGGCGGTTTGGGAGCAGTGGCTTCTTCCTTGCTGAGCGGCCTTTCAGGTTACGTCGATATCGGACTCGTTTGACTGTGGATATAGATACTTTTGTACCTGTTTCCTCCAGCATCTTCACAAGGTCCTTTGCTGTTGTTCTGGGACTGATTTGCACTTTTGGCACAAAAACAGAACACGTCTCCTTCCTGAGCGGTATGACAGCTGTGTGGTGTTTATACTTGCGTACAATTGTTTGTACAGATGAACGTGGTACCTTCAGCGTTTGGAAATTGCTCCCAAGGATGAACCAGCCTTGTGGATGTCTACAATTTTTTCTCTGAGGTCTTGGCTGATTTCTTTTGATGTTCTCATGATGTCAAGCAAAGAGGCACTGAGTTTGAAGGTAGGCCTTGAAATACATCCACAGATACACCTCCAATTGACTCAAATTATGTCAATTAGCCTATCAGAAGCTTCTAAAGCTATGACATCATTTTCTGGAATTTTCCAAGCTGATAAAAGGCACAGTCATCTTAGTATATGTAAACTTCTGACCCACTGGAATTGTGATACAGTGAATTATAAGTAAAAAAAAGTCTGTCTGTAAACAACTGTTGGAAAAATTACTTGTGTCATGCACGAAGTAGATGTCCAAGCCGACTTGCAAAAACTATAGTTTGTTAACTTCTTTGTGATAGGGGGCAGCATTTTCACTTTTGGATGAATAGCGTGCCCATAGTCAACTGCCTCCTACTCTGTCCCAGATGCTAATATATGCATATTATTATTGCTATTGGATATAAAACACTCTGCAGTTTCTAAAACTGTTTGAATGATGTCTGTGAGTATAACAGAACTCATATGGCAGGCAAAAACCTGAGAAAAAATCCAAACAGGAAGTGAGAATTCTGAGGCTGGTCGATGTTCAACTTATCGCCTATTCAATTCCCTGTACGATATGGATCTGATCGCACTTCCTACGCCTTCCACTAGATGTCAACAGTCTGTAGAACGTGGAATGAAGCCTCTACTGTGATGTTGAGCCAGATGGGAGGTGTTTCAGTCATTGGTCTGGCAGAATGCCAGTTCCTGGTCATGCGCATTCCAAATGATATCGTCTTGCTTTCCATTACTTCTAGAGACACAAAGGAATTCTCCGGTTGGAACGTTATTGGATAGTTATGACAACAACATCCTGAAGATTGATTCTCTACTTAGTTTGACCAGTTTATTCGACCTGTAATATAACTTTTTGAAGTTTTTGTCCAAGTTCGCCTGCATCTGCGCGAGCGTTTGGACATGTGCACTAAACGTGCTAGCAAAAGTAGCTACTTAGACATAAGTAATGGACATTATCGAACAAAACAACGATTTATTGTGGAACTAGGATTCCTGGGAGTGCATTCTGATGAAGATAATCAAAGGTAAGGGAATATTTATGAAGTAATTTCGTATTTCTGTTGACTCCAACATGGCGCAGAAATGTTGTTATATCTGAGCGCCGTCTCAGATTATTGCATGGTGTGCTTTTTCCGTAAAGTGTTTTTGACACAGCGGTTGCATTAAGAACAAGTGTATCTTTAATTATATGTAAAACATGTATCTTTCATCAAAGTTTATGATGAGTATTTCTGTTATTAGACGTGGCTCTCTGCAATTTCTCCGGATTTTTTGGAGGCATTTCTGAACATGGCGCCAATGTAAACTAAGATTTTGGATATAAATATGCACATTATCGAACAAAACATACATGTATTGTGTAACATGATGTCCTATGAGTGTCATCTGATGAAGATCATAAAAGGTTAGTGATTAATTTTATCTCTATTTCTGCTTTTTGTGACTCCTATCTTTGGCTGGGAAAATAGCTGTGTTTTTCTGTGGCTATGTACTGACCTAACATAATCGTTTGGTGTGCTTTCGCCGTAAATCCTTTTTGAAATCAGACATGTTGGCTGGATTCACAACATTTGTAGCTTTAAATTGGTGTCTTTCATGTGTGATTTCATGAAAGATTGATTTTTATAGTAATATATTTGAATTTGGTGCGCTGCATTTTTCTGGCTTTTGGCCAAGTGGGACGTTAGCGTCCCACATATCCCAGAGAAGTTAACAAGAAATTTGTGGAGTGGTTAAAAAACAAGTTTTAATGACGCCAACCTAAGTGTATGTAAACTTCCGACTTCAACTGTACATTCAATCTGCTGGTCATCTCTTCACAACAGGTGCTTTACAGTAGTTAGTTAGATACCTTCAATCTGCTGGTCATCTCTTCACAACAGGTGCTTTACAGTAGTTAGTTAGATACCTTCAATCTGCTGGTCATCTCTTCACAACAGGTGCTTTACAGTAGTTAGTTAGATACCTTCAATCTGCTGGTCATCTCTTCACAACAGGTGCTTTACAGTAGTTAGTTAGATACCTTCAATCTGCTGGTCATCTCTTCACAACAGGTGCTTTACAGTAGTTAGTTAGATACCTTCAATCTGCTGGTCATCTCTTCACAACAGGTGCTTTACAGTAGTTAGTTAGATACCTTCAATCTGCTGGTCATCTCTTCACAACACGTGCTTTACAGTAGTTAGTTAGATACCTTCAATCTGCTGGTCATCTCTTCACAACAGGTGCTTTACAGTAGTTAGTTAGATACCTTCAATCTGCTGGTCATCTCTTCACAACAGGTGCTTTACAGTAGTTAGTTAGATACCTTCAATCTGCTGGTCATCTCTTCACAACAGGTGCTTTACAGTAGTTAGTTAGATACCTTCAATCTGCTGGTCATCTCTTCACAACAGGTGCTTTACAGTAGTTAGTTAGATACCTTCAACCTGCTGGTCATCTCTTCACAACAGGTGCTTTACAGTAGTTAGTTAGATACCTTCAATCTGCTGGTCATCTCTTCACAACAGGTGCTTTACAGTAGTTAGTTAGATACCTTCAATCTGCTGGTCATCTCTTCACAACAGGTGCTTTACAGTAGTTAGTTAGATACCTTCAACCTGCTGGTCATCTCTTCACAACAGGTGCTCATGGCCTGGACGTCCTCGTGCACACTCTCAAGCTCCTAGGAGGAAGCAAAAACATGTCAAAGACAGTCATTCAATCAGTCTGCAAAGGTTATCAGGGCTTCTTGAATTTCACAAGCAGAATTTAACAAGCAAAAAGCCATATAACTATTTGTATTACACTGTACCAGTGTTGTAGTACTCGAGTCCAGGACTCTCTGACTCAAGTCTGAATTTCATGACTTGTGACTCGACCATTGGTGATTCGGACTAGTATTTGCACTTGAACTGGATATAAAAGGGTATTTATGAGTGTGCATAAGGCTACCATGATGAGCAGAATATTAGCAGCCAGGGTTCTGTTCTCTAGCAGCACCACACCCCGGCACACTCAGCATACATCAGCTGGTGAGCTGCCATGATCGTGGGCAGGCAGGCTCCGCCTCCAGCTCCGCCTCCAATCATAGGCTACACATTGCGCAAGCGATTCTCTTTTTGATATTGAAAACGGAACACTAGCATTGAGTTTAATAGTAAACAACAGTCTAGCTGTTGTTTACTATGTAGGCCATCTTTGAATTTGCTGTCTCGCTCTACCCTCCCACAGCCAGTTCTGACAAGTCTCCCTTTAGTTTTCACTCTGCAACAAAAAACCGACACAAATATCAGTGCGCAACTACACAAAAAAAAAGTAACAGAACCAGGTATACCATTCATTTATGTAGTAAATAAGTAGTGAAACACAGGAATTGAGTAGAACTTGTGAGGTGGTGATGAATAGTAAATTACTTTTTAAATGTTTTATTAGAGTTGGAGATATACTGCCATCTGATGGCTACTAGAAACAATTGCATAATAAGACCTAGTATAAATTGATGGACTCGTGACTCGACCTTCAGCCATAGGGACTCGGGACTCGTGACTCGAGCACAGGGGACTTCGAACTTGACTAGAGGTTTAGTGACTTGACTACAACACTGCATTGTACTAGCTAGCTAGAGTGAGCTGAAATGCAACGTCATTACAGCTTTTTAAAACGCCACCGAAAATTACACTTCCAGGTTTAAAAATGGCGGCTAACACAACTTACGCCAACATCGCAGTTCGGTCGCTAACTTTATTTCGAATTTCAAAGGACCAACCCGATCTAATATCAACTAAATCATGTAATTTGAAGAGATTAAGAAAGTCGGATTTAGCTGATTAAACCACGCACATATTGCTATCTGATTTCACATCAAGTACAACAAAGTATATGCATTCAGTCCCCCCTGTAGTCTAAAGTCTAAGTTAAACTTTCAACTAGCTACCTCTTTGACATCTTTAAATATCCGGGCAAACTCTTCGTTGATGTTCAGGCTCCGTCTCTCGATGTCCCCCCGCAGGTTCCGACGGGTCCGAAGACTGTTCTCTGTGAAGAACACCGACAGAGCCTTCAGAGCTTCCAACATCTCCTACAATACAAGAGGGATGGTTATCAATGCGACGTTGGCTAACACTGGATCGGCTAAAGTTGGCAAATAAATGACATGCCGTTTCTATTACTAAATGTAGTAGCGCTCGCCCCGTTTGTAGTCCTTCAAAAAACTGAAAAGAGTTAGCCATGGCTCGTTGATTAAAGCCTATGGAGAAATTAATAGGGTTTTTGGATAAACACTGTAAATAAGGTCTGTGGTAAACACAGACTTAGAACTTTTTCTATAACGATAATAACAGTCAGATAACATTTATGAATTACAAAGCGTTTAATGTTCTTGTTTTGATTACATAAATACATCAACATTCACAGTGACGTCAGTCGACGAACAAAACGTATACGATTTTACCACAGACCTTATTTTAGTCGTTCATAAAGAGCCATGGCGGAGTTAGCCTCCGTTGGTGCTTATACAAATATGTCAATACTAATGCTCTCTATGGAACAATTAGGAATGAAATATCAAATGAAATACAGAAATAAATTAGCTACTAAGGTTAGCTTGCTAGATAGGAGATCACAAGTGCTATATATATGCGTTCCTCCTAGCTAGCATTGAGATTTGACCAGTCATTTTCATCAACGAGGACTCGACTTGGTCTTACCTTGTCATTATCTAGCCTGGTCTCTAGAATTTTATTGAGTTTCCTAGACAGTGGGTTATTCTGCTGAGAAGGCACATTGCCACTGTTTTGAATTAAAGCGGTTTCAGTTGACATTTCGACTTTATTCTCTGACATTGTAAACAATCCTCTCCACGTCAACCAGGAAGATGTTTGGTGCGTCGGCAATAAATGTCCGGGTAGATACATAGAACACAAAGGCAAAAATAGTCCTGCATTGTGTAGTACAACCCTTATTATTACCAGTAGTATACTTTATTATTCGATTACAGAGTAACAATTTATGTTGTGTGCATGAACCCCTTACAGATTATATAATTCATATTGGTTATATAGTATGGCGGTTATAAAGAACATAAAGGTAAACAAAGAAAATACATGGGATTATTTTTTTTTTTAAATAGATCTTCCCTAGAAAGACCAACATAAATAATCTTGTGAGGGCATGAAAACCCCCACAATGACACAGAATAAATACATTGGATAGCTACACAGTCACAGATATTATTGCATTACATTGTAGAGGAATTGGATTGTGTCCTGCTCCGTGTTCACTCTAGACCTCTCAGAGGGAAACAAAGGTTATGACTTTCAGTGGTCTCTATCTCTCTCACACACACATTCATTAAAAACATTTTTTTAGTAATTTAGCAGACGCTCTTATCCAGAGCGACTTACAGTGAGTGCATTCATCTTAAGACAGCTAAATGGGACAACCACATATCACATGCATAGAAAGTAAATGTTTCCTCAATAACGTTGCCATCAGTAGAGTCAAAGGGGGGCTGGTTCAGGTTTAATTAATTATAAAAAAACAAAGACCTGGAGGGGGGTTACAGTGAGATTAGTAGGAGAACAGAGACCTGGAGGAGGGTTACAGTGAGATTAGTAGGAGAACAGAGACCTGGAGGGGGGGTTACAGCGAGATTAGTAGGAGAACAGAGACCTGGAGGGGGGTTACAGTGAGATTAGTAGGAGAACAGAGACCTGGAGGGGTTACAGTGAGATTAGTAGGAGAACAGAGACCTGGAGGGGGGTTACAGTGAGATTAGTAGGAGAACAGAGACCTGGAGGGGGATGCAGTGAGATTAGTAGGAGAACAGAGACCTGGAGGAGGTTACAGTGAGATTAGTAGGAGAACAGAGACCTGGAGGGGGATGCAGTGAGATTAGTAGGAGAACAGAGACCTGGAGGGGGGTTACAGTGAGATTAGTAGGAGAACAGAGACCTGGAGGGGGGTTACAGTGAGATTAGTAGGAGAACAGAGACCTGGAAGGGGGTTACAGTGAGATTAGTAGGAGAACAGAGACCTGGAGGGGGGTTGCAGTGAGATTAGTAGGAGAACAGAGACCTGGAGGGGGGTTACAGTGAGATTAGTAGGAGAACAGAGACCTGGAGGGGGGTTACAGTGAGATTAGTAGGAGAACAGAGACCTGGAGGGGGGTTACAGTGGGATTAGTATGAGAACAGAGACCTGGAGGGGGGTTGCAGTGAGATTAGTAGGAGAACAGAGACCTGGAGGAGGGTTACAGTGAGATTAGTAGGAGAACAGAGACCTGGAGGGGGGTTACAGTGAGATTAGTAGGAGAACAGAGACGTGGAGGGGGGTTACAGTGAGATTAGTAGGAGAACAGAGACCTGGAGGGGGGTTACAGTGAGATTAGTAGGAGAACAGAGACCTGGAGGAGGGTTACAGTGAGATTAGTAGGAGAACAGAGACCTGGAGGGGTGTTACAGTGAGATTAATAGGAGAACAGAGACCTGGAGGGGTGTTACAGTGAGATTAATAGGAGAACAGAGACCTCGAGGGGGTTACAGTGAGATTAGTAGGAGAACAGAGACCTGGAGGGGGGTTACAGTGAGATTAGTAGGAGAACAGAGACCTGGAGGGGGGTTACAGTGAGATTAGTAGGAGAACAGAGACCTGGAGGGGGGTTACAGTGAGATTAGTAGGAGAACAGAGACCTGGAGGAGGGTTACAGTGAGATTAGTAGGAGAACAGAGACCTGGAGGAGGGTTACAGTGAGATTAGTAGGAGAACAGAGACCTGGAGGAGGGTTACAGTGAGATTAGTAGAGGAACAGAGACCTGGGAGGGGGTTACAGTGAGATTAGTAGGAGAACAGAGACCTGGAGGAGGGTTACAGTGAGATTAGTAGGAGAACAGAGACCTGGAGGGGGGTTACAGTGAGATTAGTAGGAGAACAGAGACCTGGAGGGGGGTTACAGTGAGATTAGTAGGAGAACAGAGACCTGGAGGGGGGTTACAGAGAGATTAGTAGGAAAACAGAGACCTGGAGGGGGGTTACAGTGAGATTAGTAGGAGATCAGAGACCTGGAGGGGGGTTACAGTGAGACTAGTAGGAGAACAGAGACCTGGAGGGGGTTTACAGTGAGATTAGTAGGAGAACAGAGACCTGGAGGGGGGTTACAGTGAGATTAGTAGAGGAACAGAGACCTGGAGGGGGGTTACAGTGGGATTAGTATGAGAACAGAGACCTGGAGGGGGGTTGCAGTGAGATTAGTAGGAGAACAGAGACCTGGAGGAGGGTTACAGTGAGATTAGTAGGAGAACAGAGACCTGGAGGGGGGCTACAGTGAGATTAGTAGGAGAACAGAGACCTGGAGGGGGTTACAGTGAGATTAGTAGGAGAACAGAGACCTGGAGGGGTGTTACAGTGAGATTAATAGGAGAACAGAGACCTCGAGGGGGTTACAGTGAGATTAGTAGGAGAACAGAGACCTGGAGGGGGGTTACAGTGAGATTAGTAGGAGAACAGAGACCTGGAGGGGGGTTACAGTGAGATTAGTAGGAGAACAGAGACCTGGAGGAGGGTTACAGTGAGATTAGTAGGAGAACAGAGACCTGGAGGGGTGTTACAGTGAGATTAATAGGAGAACAGAGACCTGGAGGGGTGTTACAGTGAGATTAATAGGAGAACAGAGACCTCGAGGGGGTTACAGTGAGATTAGTAGGAGAACAGAGACCTGGAGGGGGGTTACAGTGAGATTAGTAGGAGAACAGAGACCTGGAGGGGGGTTACAGTGAGATTAGTAGGAGAACAGAGACCTGGAGGGGGGTTACAGTGAGATTAGTAGGAGAACAGAGACCTGGAGGAGGGTTACAGTGAGATTAGTAGGAGAACAGAGACCTGGAGGAGGGTTACAGTGAGATTAGTAGGAGAACAGAGACCTGGAGGAGGGTTACAGTGAGATTAGTAGAGGAACAGAGACCTGGGAGGGGGTTACAGTGAGATTAGTAGGAGAACAGAGACCTGGAGGAGGGTTACAGTGAGATTAGTAGGAGAACAGAGACCTGGAGGGGGGTTACAGTGAGATTAGTAGGAGAACAGAGACCTGGAGGGGGGTTACAGTGAGATTAGTAGGAGAACAGAGACCTGGAGGGGGGTTACAGAGAGATTAGTAGGAAAACAGAGACCTGGAGGGGGGTTACAGTGAGATTAGTAGGAGATCAGAGACCTGGAGGGGGGTTACAGTGAGACTAGTAGGAGAACAGAGACCTGGAGGGGGTTTACAGTGAGATTAGTAGGAGAACAGAGACCTGGAGGGGGGTTACAGTGAGATTAGTAGAGGAACAGAGACCTGGAGGGGGGTTACAGTGAGACTAGTAGGAGAACAGAGACCTGGAGGGGGGTTACAGTGAGATTAGTAGGAGAACAGAGACCTGGAGGGGGGTTAAAGTGAGATTAGTAGGAGAACAGAGACCTGGAGGAGGGTTACAGTGAGATTAGTAGGAGAACAGAGACCTGGAGGGGGGTTACAGTGAGATTGGTAGGAGATCAGAGACCTGGAGGGGGGTTGCAG